>NW_027443295.1:0-50245 GCF_048569485.1 Anomaloglossus baeobatrachus | reverse complement strand
CTGCGTTGCACACTCCAACTAATTATAAGTAAGCCATTATACTAGCAAACACTCAGTGTACCTAGTGGCATCCTATACGTGGCTATTGGACCTTGCTATAGTCCCACTAGTGCCAAGACATTTGCAGAGCGCATCTGCCTGCGTTGCACACTCCAACTAATTATAAGTAAGCCATTATACTAGCAAACACTCAGTGTACCTAGTGGCATCCTATACGTGGCTATTGGACCTTGCTATAGTCCCACTAGTGCCAAGACATTTGCAGAGCGCATCTGCCTGCGTTGCACACTCCAACTAATTATAAGTAAGCCATTATACTAGCAAAAACTCAGTGTACCTAGTGGCATCCTATCTGTGGCTATTGGACTTTGCTATAGTCCCACTAGTGCAAAGACATTTGCAGAGCACGTCTGCCTGCATTGCACACTCCAACTTTTTTAAACTAAGCAATTTTACTAGCAAACACTCAGTGTACCTAGTGGCATCCTATACGTGGCTATTGGACTTTGCTTTAGTCCCACTAGTGCCAAGACATTTGCAGAGCGCATCTGCCTGCGTTGCACACTCCAACTAATTTTAACTTAGCCATTATACTAGCAAACACTCAGTGTACCTAGTGGCATCCTATACGTGGCTATTGGACTTTGCTATAGTCCCACTAGTGCCAAGACATTTGCAGAGCGCATCTGCCTGCGTTGCACACTCCAACTAATTATAAGTAAGCCATTATACTAGCAAACACTCAGTGTACCTAGTGGCATCCTATACGTGGCTATTGGACTTTGCTATAGTCCCACTAGTGCCAAGACATTTGCAGAGCGCATCTGCCTGCGTTGCACACTCCAACTAATTATAAGTAAGCCATTATACTAGCAAACACTCAGTGTACCTAGTGGCATCCTATACGTGGCTATTGGACCTTGCTATAGTCCCACTAGTGCCAAGACATTTGCAGAGCGCATCTGCCTGCGTTGCACACTCCAACTAATTATAAGTAAACCATTATACTAGCAAAAACTCAGTGTACCTAGTGGCATCCTATCTGTGGCTATTGGACTTTGCTATAGTCCCACTAGTGCAAAGACATTTGCAGAGCACGTCTGCCTGCATTGCACACTCCAACTTTTTTAAACTAAGCAATTTTTCTAGCAAACACTCAGTGTACCTAGTGGCATCCTATACGTGGCTATTGGACTTTGCTATAGTCCCACTAGTGCCAAGACATTTGCAGAGCGCATCTGCCTGCGTTGCACACTCCAACTAATTTTAACTTAGCCATTATACTAGCAAACACTCAGTGTACCTAGTGGCATCCTATACGTGGCTATTGGACTTTGCTATAGTCCCACTAGTGCCAAGACATTTGCAGAGCGCATCTGCCTGCGTTGCACACTCCAACTAATTATAAGTAAGCCATTATACTAGCAAACACTCAGTGTACCTAGTGGCATCCTATACGTGGCTATTGGACCTTGCTATAGTCCCACTAGTGCCAAGACATTTGCAGAGCGCATCTGCCTGCGTTGCACACTCCAACTAATTATAAGTAAGCCATTATACTAGCAAACATTCAGTGTACCTAGTGGCATCCTATACGTGGCTATTGGACTTTGCTATAGTCCCACTAGTGCCAAGACATTTGCAGAGCGCATCTGCCTGCGTTGCACACTCCAACTAATTATAAGTAAGCCATTATACTAGCAAACACTCAGTGTACCTAGTGGCATCCTATACGTGGCTATTGGACCTTGCTATAGTCCCACTAGTGCCAAGACATTTGCAGAGCGCATCTGCCTGCGTTGCACACTCCAACTAATTATAAGTAAGCCATTATACTAGCAAACACTCAGTGTACCTAGTGGCATCCTATCTGTGGCTATTGGACTTTGCTATAGTCCCACTAGTGCCAAGACATTTGCAGAGCGCATCTGCCTGCGTTGCACACTCCAACTAATTATAAGTAAGCCATTATACTAGCAAACACTCAGTGTACCTAGTGGCATCCTATACGTGGCTATTGGACTTTGCTATAGTCCCACTAGTGCCAAGACATTTGCAGAGCGCATCTGCCTGCGTTGCACACTCCAACTAATTATAAGTAAGCCATTATACTAGCAAACACTCAGTGTACCTAGTGGCATCCTATACGTGGCTATTGGACTTTGCTATAGTCCCACTAGTGCCAAGACATTTGCAGAGCGCATCTGCCTGCGTTGCACACTCCAACTAATTTTAACTTAGCCATTATACTAGCAAACACTCAGTGTACCTAGTGGCATCCTATACGTGGCTATTGGACTTTGCTATAGTCCCACTAGTGCCAAGACATTTGCAGAGCGCATCTGCCTGCGTTGCACACTCCAACTAATTATAAGTAAGCCATTATACTAGCAAACACTCAGTGTACCTAGTGGCATCCTATACGTGGCTATTGGACTTTGCTATAGTCCCACTAGTGCCAAGACATTTGCAGAGCGCATCTGCCTGCGTTGCACACTCCAACTAATTTTAACTTAGCCATTATACTAGCAAACACTCAGTGTACCTAGTGGCATCCTATACGTGGCTATTGGACTTTGCTATAGTCCCACTAGTGCCAAGACATTTGCAGAGCGCATCTGCCTGCGTTGCACACTCCAACTCATTATAACTAAGTTGCATTGTCAGGGATATTTATTCTTTATTATTCTGCTGTTAATAAAGCTAGACCACCACTGCAATCTTCACCACCTCTCAATTTTTGCTACCACATTTTCAGTCCACAATCTTGTCGCAATCATCATGAGTGGCAAAATGACAGATGCTGGTGGAAAGGGGAAGAGGCGTGGTGGAAAAGGCAAAAAAGGTTTTGTCTGTGGGGAAAGTGGCAAAGCTCCATTATCATCTGCTGAAGATAGACCATCTACCAGCAAAAGTAAGATGTCTACTACTTACCGTGGACAATCCGATGTGCTCCCTTTTTTACGGACACGAACAACAGGAAGAAAGGTAGATGATGGGCAAAAAAGGAAAATGCTTGAATGGATCTCAAGTGGTCCAACAAATGCCCTCTCAGCCACTTCAAGTACCGCATCCAAAAAACACCAGTCCTCTGAGTTGTCATCCCAATCACACTTGATTTCTCCCAGCTCTGAAGTCTCCATCAGCCCTGCACAGTATGGTGGAACTGAGATGGCTGAGTCTGCAGAGCTGTTCAGTCACACTATAGCCTGGGAATCAGAGGTCTGCTCCCAAGCTACAGTGAGTACAGAACAGGAAATGGTCTGCAGTGATGCCCAGAACCTTTGTGACTCTGATTCAGGCCGTGAGGACCAAGTTTCTGAGCATAATGTTGACCCTTTGTCACAAACTGTAACACCTGTGGTTATAGACAATGAGGAACATACTGATGAAGATGAGACGCAGATACCCGATTGGGATGACAACTTAAATATTCGGTCAGGGCAAGAAGAGGCTCGGTCTGAAGGGGAGGGGAGTGCAAACACAACAATTGATGATGAAGTTCTAGATCCCACCTACTGTCAACCCCCAGTCAGGCACTCGAGGAGGTCAACAGAGGCGGTGGAGGAGGATGCAACCGACGACGAAGTTACCTTGCGCCTTCCTGGACAGAGTCGGAGCACTGGTAGCACGTCTACAACTGCATCCTCAGCCACCACTCTGCCTATGAGCATTATTCGGGGTGGATCAACAGGTCGCATGGCCTCTAAGCCTTGCCTAGCCTGGTCCTTTTTTGACATAGAAAAAGATCGCCCAAATCATGTGATATGTAAAATTTGTCATGATTCTCTTAGTAGAGGTCAAAACCTCAGCAGTTTGACAACTTCTTCCATGAATCGTCACATCAACAGTCCGGAACCGATGGAGCGAGAGGACGGGTCACCACAGGGATCAGAGATGGTACGGACTGACGGGATGGCAGATAGTCAGCGTTCGGGGTTCGGGAATCGGCAGGACCGGATGGCGAGGCAGGAGCGGCTCTAGAAGAGAGATAGGTAAGTATATCACAGAGACACAAGGAGACCTGACTCCTAGCTTAGGAAACACGAAGAACAGGCCCCGCCCACTTGTGCGTGATTCCTTCTGCGCAGTGAGAACGCTGGTGGCCTGACCAGGCAGGCTTGGGGCGGAGGTGGAGGACCCAGATGAGGTGGAGGATGCAGAAGCTGTGGCGGAACTTGGACAGACAGAGGATTGACACACAAGTCGTGGGGACGGCAAGACTTGTGCAGCAGACCCTTCACCATCTATCACCATAGTTACCCAGTGCCCAGTCAGCGACATGTAACGTCCCTGTCCATGCTTACTGGTCCAAGTATCGGTGGTGAAATGCACCCGTTCACACACAGAGTTTCTCAAGGAAGCGGTGATGTTGTGTGCGACATGCTGGTGTAGCGCGGGCACACCTTTCTTAGAGAAGTAGTGGCGACTAGGCATCTGGTACTGGGGCACAGCGACAGACATAAGGTCTCTAAAATCCTGTGTGTCCACTAGGCGGAAAGGCAGCATTTCGGTAGCCAACAGCTTACAGAGGGATAGAGTCAACCTCTTAGCTTTGTCATGGGTCGGAGGAAGTGGCCTTTTATTTGACCACATCTGAGGGACAGAGATCTGGCTGCTGTGTGTAGACGGTGTTGAGTAGGGTGTCCCTGGAAAAATGCAGGTTTGTGAGGAAAGTGCAGGCGGAGACATGATGTTGCCTTCATCCAACGTTGGTGCTATCGATGTCTGAGAGAGCTGTACACACTCACTTGTTTCCCCTTCCAAACCAACTGACGACCTTACAAGCAAACTGCCTGTTGCGGTTACAGTGGTGGAAGTTTGGCGTGGAAAAACAGGTGTGACAGCTGTCCCCACAGTCCTAGAAGATGAAGAGCGCGCGGATGCACTGGAAGGTGCGGGCGGTGGATGGTTCGCTCTTGCAGCATTGCAGCACAGTGAGCTTCCCACCGGGACCTATGATATTTATTCATGTGACGATTCATGGAAGAAGTTGTCAAACTGCTGAGGTTTTGACCTCTACTAAGAGAATCATGACAAATTTTACATATCACATGATTTGGGCGATCTTTTTTTATGTCAAAAAAGGACCAGGCTAGGCAAGGCTTAGAGGCCATGCGACCTGTTGATCCACCCCGAATAATGCTCATAGGCAGAGTGGTGGCTGAGGATGCAGTTGTAGACGTGCTACCAGTGCTCCGACTCTGTCCAGGAAGGCGCAAGGTAACTTCGTCGTCGGTTGCATCCTCCTCCACCGCCTCTGTTGACCTCCTCGAGTGCCTGACTGGGGGTTGACAGTAGGTGGGATCTAGAACTTCATCATCAATTGTTGTGTTTGCACTCCCCTCCCCCTCAGACCGAGCCTCTTCTTGCCCTGACCGAATATTTAAGTTGTCATCCCAATCGGGTATCTGCGTCTCATCTTCATCAGTATGTTCCTCATTGTCTATAACCACAGGTGTTACAGTTTGTGACAAAGGGTCAACATTATGCTCAGAATCTTGGTCCTCACGGCCTGAATCAGAGTCACAAAGGTTCTGGGCATCACTGCAGACCATTTCCTGTTCTGTACTCACTGTAGCTTGGGAGCAGACCTCTGATTCCCAGGCTATAGTGTGACTGAACAGCTCTGCAGACTCAGCCATCTCAGTTCCACCATACTGTGCAGGGCTGATGGAGACTTCAGAGCTGGGAGAAATCAAGTGTGATTGGGATGACAACTCAGAGGACTGGTGTTTTTTGGATGCGGTACTTGAAGTGGCTGAGAGGGCACTTGTTGGACCACTTTAGATCCATTCAAGCATTTTCCTTTTTTGCCCATCATCTACCTTTCTTCCTGTTGTTCGTGTCCGTAAAAAAGGGAGCACATCGGATTGTCCACGGTAAGTAGTAGACATCTTACTTTTGCTGGTAGATGGTCTATCTTCAGCAGATGATAATGGAGCTTTGCCACTTTCCCCACAGACAAAACCTTTTTTGCCTTTTCCACCACGCCTCTTCCCCTTTCCACCAGCATCTGTCATTTTGCCACTCATGTTGATTGCGACAAGATTGTGGACTGAAAATGTGGTAGTAAAAATTGAGAGGTGGTGAAGATTGCAGTGGTGGTCTAGCTTTATTAACAGCAGAATAATAAAGAATAAATATCCCTGACAATGCAACTTAGTTATAATGAGTTGGAGTGTGCAACGCAGGCAGATGCGCTCTGCAAATGTCTTGGCACTAGTGGGACTATAGCAAAGTCCAATAGCCACGTATAGGATGCCACTAGGTACACTGAGTGTTTGCTAGTATAATGGCTAAGTTAAAATTAGTTGGAGTGTGCAACGCAGGCAGATGCGCTCTGCAAATGTCTTGGCACTAGTGGGACTATAGCAAAGTCCAATAGCCACGTATAGGATGCCACTAGGTACACTGAGTGTTTGCTAGTATAATGGCTTACTTATAATTAGTTGGAGTGTGCAACGCAGGCAGATGCGCTCTGCAAATGTCTTGGCACTAGTGGGACTATAGCAAAGTCCAATAGCCACGTATAGGATGCCACTAGGTACACTGAGTGTTTGCTAGTATAATGGCTAAGTTAAAATTAGTTGGAGTGTGCAACGCAGGCAGATGCGCTCTGCAAATGTCTTGGCACTAGTGGGACTATAGCAAAGTCCAATAGCCACGTATAGGATGCCACTAGGTACACTGAGTGTTTGCTAGTATAATGGCTTACTTATAATTAGTTGGAGTGTGCAACGCAGGCAGATGCGCTCTGCAAATGTCTTGGCACTAGTGGGACTATAGCAAAGTCCAATAGCCAGGTATAGGATGCCACTAGGTACACTGAGTGTTTGCTAGTATAATGGCTTACTTATAATTAGTTGGAGTGTGCAACGCAGGCAGATGCGCTCTGCAAATGTCTTGGCACTAGTGGGACTATAGCAAAGTCCAATAGCCACAGATAGGATGCCACTAGGTACACTGAGTGTTTGCTAGTATAATGGCTTACTTATAATTAGTTGGAGTGTGCAACGCAGGCAGATGCGCTCTGCAAATGTCTTGGCACTAGTGGGACTATAGCAAGGTCCAATAGCCACGTATAGGATGCCACTAGGTACACTGAGTGTTTGCTAGTATAATGGCTTACTTATAATTAGTTGGAGTGTGCAACGCAGGCAGATGCGCTCTGCAAATGTCTTGGCACTAGTGGGACTATAGCAAAGTCCAATAGCCACGTATAGGATGCCACTAGGTACACTGAGTGTTTGCTAGTATAATGGCTTACTTATAATTAGTTGGAGTGTGCAACGCAGGCAGATGCGCTCTGCAAATGTCTTGGCACTAGTGGGACTATAGCAAGGTCCAATAGCCACGTATAGGATGTCACTAGGTACACTGAGTGTTTGCTAGTATAATGGCTTACTTATAATTAGTTGGAGTGTGCAACGCAGGCAGATGCGCTCTGCAAATGTCTTGGCACTAGTGGGACTATAGCAAAGTCCAATAGCCACAGATAGGATGCCACTAGGTACACTGAGTGTTTGCTAGTATAATGGCTTACTTACAATTAGTTGGAGTGTGCAACGCAGGCAGATGCGCTCTGCAAATGTCTTGGCACTAGTGGGACTATAGCAAAGTCCAATAGCCACGTATAGGATGCCACTAGGTACACTGAGTGTTTGCTAGTAAAATTGCTTAGTTTAAAAAAGTTGGAGTGTGCAATGCAGGCAGACGTGCTCTGCAAATGTCTTTGCACTAGTGGGACTATAGCAAAGTCCAATAGCCACAGATAGGATGCCACTAGGTACACTGAGTGTTTGCTAGTATAATGGCTTACTTATAATTAGTTGGAGTGTGCAACGCAGGCAGATGCGCTCTGCAAATGTCTTGGCACTAGTGGGACTATAGCAAAGTCCAATAGCCACGTATAGGATGCCACTAGGTACACTGAGTGTTTGCTAGTAAAATTGCTTAGTTTAAAAAAGTTGGAGTGTGCAATGCAGGCAGACGTGCTCTGCAAATGTCTTTGCACTAGTGGGACTATAGCAAAGTCCAATAGCCACAGATAGGATGCCACTAGGTACACTGAGTGTTTGCTAGTATAATGGCTTACTTATAATTAGTTGGAGTGTGCAACGCAGGCAGATGCGCTCTGCAAATGTCTTGGCACTAGTGGGACTATAGCAAAGTCCAATAGCCACGTATAGGATGCCACTAGGTACACTGAGTGTTTGCTAGTATAATGGCTAAGTTAAAATTAGTTGGAGTGTGCAACGCAGGCAGATGCTCTCTGCAAATGTCTTGGCACTAGTGGGACTATAGCAAAGTCCAATAGCCACGTATAGGATGCCACTAGGTACACTGAGTGTTTGCTAGTAAAATTGCTTAGTTTAAAAAAGTTGGAGTGTGCAATGCAGGCAGACGTGCTCTGCAAATGTCTTTGCACTAGTGGGACTATAGCAAAGTCCAATAGCCACAGATAGGATGCCACTAGGTACACTGAGTGTTTGCTAGTATAATGGCTTAGTTATAATGAGTTGGAGTGTGCAGAGGACAGGAGGGTACAGTGGCAGGATTGTGGTGCTCTGGGTAGAGGAATGGAAGCCTGCCTTTCTATTTCCTCCTAATGGTGAAATGCAGGGAGGAAATCCCTGACCTTGGCTACACAGATGCTGTTGCTGTTTGCAGGACCTGTCACCTATGGCTCTCTGACCCTGCCGGTTTGAGCCCTTAAAAGGACTGCTATAAAGTGCTCTCCCTATGCTGTCTAACGCTGTGTATGCAGCGCATACAGCTGTATCGGCTATAGGACTCAGGAGGACGGAGCTGCGACAGTGATGTCTGACACCAAAGACGCAGAAGGCAGATAATGGCGTCCGTGAAGAAAATGTCCGGTTTTATAATGCAGGGACATGTGACATGCAGATCCTATCACACATGCCGTTGCTTCTCTGGCTCAAAGTCAACTTAGCTGTGTGTGTGTCTGTGATTGGCTGACATGCTGGCCCGCCCCACAAGACGCGCGCACTTAGGGAAGGAAGACAAGAAAAAAAAAAAAAAATGGCGATCGCCATTATAGAAGCAGCAGTGATCTGAATGCGCTGTTCACGCACACTATACACTGAAATGTGCTAATAGTTTGATTCACAGAGTGACTTACACTATTACAGCAGAAACCAAGCTATGATTTAGCTGTTTTTTGGCTGCTAGAACCGTTCTCGAACGTTTCTAGAACTATCGAGCTTTTGCAAAAAGCTCGAGTTCTAGTTCGATCTAGAACATGCCCCAAAATCACTCGAGCCTAGAACTGGAGAACCACGAACCACGAACCGCGCTCAACTCTATCCAGGAGCTTTGGTTCCCTGAGTTTCCAATAGCAAATGTCTAGAAAAAACTCTGTCCATTGGCACAACTCAGCAAGAAAACGAGAAGACCGAGAAGATATATTTCATTTATCTTAATGCCACCTTATTAACAGCACTAAACCCTTCTATTATGTCCCTTAGCCTTTTGAGCTTATCCTCTGGTAAGCGGAAGACCATGCCTCTGGTATCGATCTCAGTGCCTAAAAACTGTATTATAGTAGCCAATCAGAATACAAAAGGATGCATAGGAAGCGTGACTTTATTTCAATATTTTAAAACAATCCAATAAAATGAAGAAAAGTCACTCATACAAGATCCACAGAAGTTGTATAATACATACATAAATCAAAACACTATAAGGCCTGTTTCACACGTCAGTGATTCTGGTACGTTTGTGCTTTTTTTTAAACATAACAGAATCACTGAGATACGCAGATCCATTATAATGAATGGGTCTGCTCACACATCAGTGATTTTTCACTGCACGTGTCTCCGTGCGGCGTACCCGCGTGTCCGTGATTGCTGCACGGAGACATGTCCATTTTTTTCTGGCATCACTGATAGGATGTCCATAAGGTGGCAGCAGAGCATAACAGAAAAAGGTGCCTATTGTGCACTGAAAAGACCCAATGTGATGCACCAGACATATAGAGCCCTAATGGATTCACAAATATAAGATATATCATGAATGACTACTGCATAATGAACGCTAGCATGAAAAAAGAAAGGAATCCATAAAAATAAATAAAAAATGGTGCACATATGTTAGAGCCCCACCGAAGGACAAAAAAAGTCTGATGGAAATAGAGAGCATATAGGAACAATAAGAATGTGCAACAGAGAGGAAGGTGAGAATGCAGGATCAATCACTGCCTGTCAGATATTAATAATCAGGGAAATAACTCTGGAGCAGACGCACAAATTAGGGTCTTACCTGGTAAGGTAACAAATAATTAATAGTAGTTGCACTCACCTATTAAGGTTGTGCCAGTCACAACCCCTAAATGCACGTTACAAATGGCGACAGCCGCAGCCCCTAGTAGAAGAGCAATAACGTATAGGAGGAAAATCGGGTGCTTGCCGCGCTGTCACCAAAGGAAACTGATGTTAATTATTTCATCTCTTTATTCTTTTTTCCGGTCAATGTGTTTCAGAGATCACTGTCTCCTTCATCAGGGCAAAAAAAGAACAGTATGCAATCAAAGGAGGAAGAACCTCTATATATACACATATGGAGCTACGTCAGAGGACTGACTGCTGTATTTCAAATACTGCCGGGATGGTCAACTGTTACAATACCGGCCATAAAAGTTCTCAAGTGATATATTGAGAAACATTTATAAAATCACTGGGGTATAGTGTTTCAAATTTCATCAGCTTTTTGAGACAAAAATCAGAAAAAGAAGAAGAAGAAGGACAAAATGAAAAAAAGAAAAAAAAGAAGAAAAAAAAAACAAAAAGGGAGCATTGAGCTCCAGACCCTGTATTGAGTCTTAGAAGTGTAGTGACAAGTGCATCTGTCCACAACCCTGTAAGGGTGAACGGGATGACGGACAAGAAAAATTATGTTCGTGGCAAAAAATGGTGGTGTTGCTATATAAAATTGCATTAAGAATAAAGAAAGGAAAAATTTCTTTATAAAAGTAGTGAAGAAAAAAGTGGAAAAAAGGGGAGTGTAAGCCATTTTACTAATAAATAGTGATGAGCGAGCATGCTTGTTACTACTCGGTACTCGCACGAGTATCACTGTACTCGGTCTACTCGACGGGGACCGAGTAATCTCGCGATACTCGTGCTGTACTCGTGGTCTTCATCCCTGCATGTTGGCGCTCTTTTGAGAGCCAGCCCTCATGCAGGGATTGGCTGGCAGACCACTGCAATGCCACAGCCCTGTTAGTTGTGGAATTGCAGTGATTGGCCGGCCTGCACAGCGTGACCGAGCCTTTATACCGGCGGGCGCGCTGTGCTCTGCTCACAGCTATCCAGACAGTCAGTGCAGGGAGAGGGTCGCTGCTTCAGGGAAAGGTTTGCGGCCCTTTATAGCTATTTCCGTAGCAGGGCTGCAAACAGTGTGACCAAAAGTCCTTCTCAGGACTATTCTAGTTGTATACAGGCAGGCAGGGTATAGCCAGGTCGGAGTACAGTAGCAGAGTCCTTCTCAGGACTATTGTTGCTGTATACAGGCAGGGTATAGCCAGGTTGGAATACAGGCTAGTGACCAAAAGAGTCCTTGTCAGGACTATTGTAGCAGTATACAGGCAGGCAGGCAGGCAAGCAGGGTATATAGCCATTCCTAGTGGTGACCGTATACCAGCCTTCATCATATCTGGGGCTGGTGTACACAGTCTAAAACAGTCCTGATAGTGTCAGACTTCTCAGCAATTGTCGCTCCTAAAACCTGTTAGGTTCTTAGTGCGTCCGTGCTTGCATTTAAAAACCGCACGTGTGTGCCTGTCGGTGGCAGCGTACAGGTGCACTTGTGTGCGTTTTTACCAAACTATTATATAACGCACAAGTGTAGTGTATAATACACGTCAGTCAGCAGTGGCTGATAGTGTCAGAGTTCTCGTCATTAATTTTTGCTCCTAAAACCTGTGTTAGGTTCTTAGTGCGTCCGTGCTTGCATTTAAAAACCGCACGTGTGTGCCTGTCGCTGGCAGCGTACAGGTGCACTTGTGTGCGTTTTTACCAAACTATTATATAACGCACAAGTGTAGTGTATAATACACGTCAGTCAGCAGTGGCTGATAGTGTCAGAGTTCTCGTCATTAATTTTTGCTCCTAAAACCTGTGTTAGGTTCTTAGTGCGTCCGTGCTTGCATTTAAAAACCGCACGTGTGTGCCTGTCGCTGGCAGCGTACAGGTGCACTTGTGTGCGTTTTTACCAAACTATTATATAACGCACAAGTGTAGTGTATAATACACGTCAGTCAGCAGTGGCTGATAGTGTCAGAGTTCTCGTCATTAATTTTTGCTCCTAAAACCTGTTAGGTTCTTAGTGCGTCCGTGCTTGCATTTAAAAACCGCACGTGTGTGCCTGTCGGTGGCAGCGTACAGGTGCACAATTTGCACAAACTTTGATATAACGCCCAAGTCTAGTGAATACACGTCAGCACAGCATTGCAAAATGCGCAAGGGCGTTGGCAAGGAACAAGGAAGTGGACGTGATGGTGGTGCAGGCAGAGGCCGAGGTCGTGGGCAAGCTCTAATTTTGCCACAACAAAGGGCCACATCTAGTCGCTCGCACGTCCTGTCCCAAATTCTTGGGGACCGCAGCAGTACACCGCTCTTGAACCAAGACCAGTGTCAACAGGTTGTTAGTTGGATAGCGGATAATGCTTCCAGTCAGATTGGCACCACCACAAACACTCTGTCTTCCACACGGTCAAGTGTCAGTAGCCGTGATACTGCACCGCACATTTCAGAACCTGATCCTCCTTCCTACCACAAGGCTGAGTACA
This sequence comes from Anomaloglossus baeobatrachus, assembly GCF_048569485.1. Taxonomy (NCBI): domain Eukaryota; kingdom Metazoa; phylum Chordata; class Amphibia; order Anura; family Aromobatidae; genus Anomaloglossus; species Anomaloglossus baeobatrachus. The sequence goes on along the minus strand of NW_027443295.1, from coordinate 37,434 downwards.
CGTCCTCGGACATTAATGATCCCACACTTGGACACTCGGAAGAGCTGTTCACGTTTCCATTCGCACATTCTGGCCTCTCGCCAGCTCATGTTGAAGTGGGTCATGAGGAGATCGTATGTACAGATGGCCAAATATTTGAGCAGCCACGTTCTCACGAAGTTGGCAACGTGTCTCAACAAGGGGTGGACGATGATGAGACACAATTGTCAGGAAGTCAGGAGGAGGAGCAGGGTGCGGAAGAGGAAGACGACGTGGTGGATGATCCAGTAACTGACCCAACCTGGCAGGAGGATATGCAGAGCGAGGACAGCAGTGCACAGGGGGAGGGAGGCGTAGCATCCCAACAGGCAGTAAGAAGCAGGGTGGTGGCTCCAGGCAGAAGTCAGGCAACCGTTCCCCGGAACAACAACACGACACAAGGTGCCTGTACAAATGTTAGGTCTTCCCGAGTCTGGCAGTTTTTTAAGTTGGATCCAGATGATTCTAAAAAGGCCATTTGCAACACCTGCCGTGCCAGCATCAGCAGGGGTACCAAAACTAGCAGCCTGACCACCACCAGCATGATCAGGCACATGTCAGCCAAGCACCCGACTTTGTGGGAAGTACAACAGAGTCGAGGAGCAGTGCTTGCTAATGTCACTGCTACGTCTTCGCTGGTTGTGCATGCGAGCCAATCCCCTGTCCATGCTGCCTGCGAACAAGCCTCCTCCGGTCCTGCACCTGCAGTTGCCTACTCAGAAATAACACCATCATCAAGCACGTCCTTGTCCCAGCGCAGCGTTCAGTTATCCATTCAGCAAACCTTTGAACGCAGGCGCAAATACACTGCCAACACCCCACATGCCACAGTTCTAAATACTAACATTTCGCGACTGCTTGCGCTGGAAATGTTGCCTTTTAGGCTGGTGGAGACAGAAGCATTCCGCGACCTGATGGCGGCAGCTGTCCCACGTTACTCGGTCCCCAGCCGCCACTATTTCTCCCGGTGTGCCGTCCCCGCGTTGCATAACCACGTGTCACAAAACATCACACGTGCCCTGAACAACGCTGTTTCACCCAAAGTCCACCTAACCACAGACACGTGGACAAGTGCTTGTGGGCAAGGCCGCTACATCTCGTTGACGGCACACTGGGTTAATATTGTGGAAGCTGGGACCCAGTCTGAGCGAGGGACGGAACACGTCCTTCCCACACCAAGGTTTGCAGGCCCTACCTCAGTCAGTGTTTCACCCACACTCTACAGCTCCGGAATGTCATGCTCTTCAGCCTCCTCCTCCTCCTGCGCATCCTCATCCACTGTACCCTCCACACCAGTCCCAAGCTGGAAGCACTGCAGCACTGCCTCGGCGAAGCGGCAACAGGCTGTGCTGAAGCTAATCTGCATAGGTGACAAACCCCACAATGCAGAAGAGCTGTGGACAGCTCTGAAACAGCAGGCAGATCACTGGCTCACACCTCTGAACCTAAAGCCAGGAAAGGTCGTGTGTGACAATGGCCGGAACCTGGTGGCGGCTTTGAGGCGAGGCCAGCTGACACATGTTCCATGCGTGGCCCATGTGCTCAACCTCGTGGTTCAGCGGTTTCTAAAGTCATACCCAGAGCTGTCTGATCTGCTGGTAAAAGTTCGCCGCCTGTCTGCACATTTTCGAAAGTCACCTACTGCTTCAGCCGGCCTTGCCGGCTTTCAGCGCAGTTTGCATCTTCCGGCTCACAGACTGGTGTGTGATGTCCCCACGCGTTGGAATTCAACTCTGCACATGTTGGTCAGGATATGTGAGCAGAAGAGGGCAGTTGTTGAGTACCTGCATCACCTAAGCCGTCGGGAAATGGGTCAAACTCCACACATAACACCTGAGGAGTGGAGATGGATGTCCGACCTATGTACCATCCTCCAAAACTTTGAGGACTCCACCAAGATGGTGAGTGGTGATGACGCCATTATTAGCGTCACCATACCGCTACTCTGCCTTCTAAAACGGTCTCTGCTCAAAACCAAACATGATGCATTGCAGGCGGAGCGCGATGAGTTGCAGCAAGAAACAGTAGTGGGTGTGGGTGATAACACACAGCCCAGCCTCGTCTCATCACAACGTGCAGTGGAGGACTATGACGAGGAGGAGGATGAAGACATGGAGCAAATCTCCGGCCAAATTGAGGATATGACATGCACACCAGTCATATCCTCGGTTCAGCGTGGCTGGCCAGAGGACAGGGTAGATGAGGAGGAGGAGGAGGAGGAGGACAGCATGTTCAGTCAACGTGTTGGTCAGGCTACTGAAGTCCTGGCTGTTAAGAGTCTGGCGCACATGGCTGACTTTATGGTAAGCTGCCTGTCTCGTGACCCTCGCGTTAAGAACATCTTGGCCGACAATCATTACTGGTTGGTAACACTGTTAGACCCACGCTACAAGGAGAACTTTATGTCTCTTATTCCCGAGGCGGAGAGGTCAACCAAAATGCAGCAGTTCCGGAAGGCCATAGTCACGGAAGTAGGCAAAGCATTCCCCTCACAAAACGCTAGCGGCATAGGTCAGGAATCAGTGGACAACCAAGGCGTACAGCCGAGAGAGGCACAAGTCCAATCCGCCAGAGGTAGGGGAACAGTCTTTAAGATGTGGGACAGTTTTCTCAGCCCCTCACGTACCACAGCCCCTGAGGTGCGGGGTAGTGCCACAAGAAATCCTAAGTTTGCCCAGATGCTCAAGGAGTACCTTGCAGATCGAACAACTGTACTCCGACATTCCTCTGTGCCTTACAATTATTGGGTATCCAAGGTGGACACGTGGCATGAATTGGCTCTCTACGCCTTGGAAGTCCTGGCCTGCCCTGCCGCTAGCGTTTTGTCAGAGCGTGTTTTTAGTGCCGCAGGTGGAATCATTACAGATAAACGCACCCGCCTGTCAACTGAAAATGCTGACAGGCTGACTCTGATCAAGATGAACAAGGGTTGGATTGGGCCAGACTTCACCACACCACCAGCAAATGAGAGCGGAATTTAAAGTTTGTAACGGGAATTTGCCATGTCACCCATGGGTACACACTTCTGGACTTTGGATAATCGCTGGACTGCTCCTCCTTCTCCTCATGCGCCACCATGATGACCGTTACAAGAGTTAGGCCTTTGTTTCAGGTATACCCCCAGTGGTAAATTTTTTCGCCCATTCTTTGCAGAATGGACATTACAACGACAGGAGACCCGCTCCTTTGCAATGGGAACAATGTTTTGAGGCCCTCATGCACGTCTCTATGCAGGGACAACGTGGAGCCTCCCAATTTTTGGCTGCCCTGCCAAAGGGCTATACTATAATACACCCACTTCCTGACAATGGACACTTAATGTTTTGAGGCCCTCATGCACGTCTCTATCCAGGGACAACGTGGAGCCTCCCAATTTTTGGCTGCCCTGCCAAAGGGCTATACTACAAAAGACCCACTTCCTGACAATGGACACTTAATGTTTTGAGGCCCTCATGCACGTCTCTATCCAGGGACAACGTGGAGCCTCCCAATTTTTGGCTGCCCTGCCTAAGGGCTATACTATAATACACCCACTTCCTGACAATGGACACTTAATGTTTTGAGGCCCTCATGCACGTCTCTATCCAGGGACAACGTGGAGCCTCCCAATTTTTGGCTGCCCTGCCAAAGGGCTATACTACAAAAGACCCACTTCCTGACAATGGACACTTAATGTTTTGAGGCCGTCATGCACGTCTCTATCCAGGGACAACGTGGAGCCTCCCAATTTTTGGCTGCCCTGCCTAAGGGCTATACTATAATACACCCACTTCCTGACAATGGACACTTAATGTTTTGAGGCCCTCATGCACGTCTCTATCCAGGGACAACGTGGAGCCTCCCAATTTTTGGCTGCCCTGCCAAAGGGCTATACTATAATACACCCACTTCCTGACAATGGACACTTAATGTTTTGAGGCCCTCATGCACGTCTCTATCCAGGGACAACGTGGAGCCTCCCAATTTTTGGCTGCCCTGCCAAAGGGCTATACTACAAAAGACCCACTTCCTTCCAATGGGCACTTCAGGTTTACAGGCCCTCATGCACGTCTCTATCCAGGGACAACGTGGAGCCTCCCAATTTTTGGCTGCCCTGCCAAAGGGCTATACTACAAAAGACCCACTTCCTTCCAATGGGCACTTCAGGTTTACAGGCCCTCATGCACGTCTCTATCCAGGGACAACGTGGAGCCTCCCAATTTTTGGCTGCCCTGCCTAAGGGCTATACTATAATACACCCACTTCCTGACACTGGACACTTAATGTTTTGAGGCCCTCATGCACGTCTCTATCCAGGGACAACGTGGAGCCTCCCAATTTTTGGCTGCCCTGCCTAAGGGCTATACTACAATAGACCCACTTCCTTACAATGGGCACTTCAGGTTTACAGGCCATCATGCACGTCTGTATGCAGGGGCATTGGTGAACCTCACAATTTTGGACTGCCCTGGCAAAGGAAAATACTACAAAGACTCAGTTCCTCAAAATGGGCACATTAGACTCAGAGGCCTTTATGTACGTCTCTTCTCAGGGACATCGGAGTGCCACACAATGTTTTACGTAAAATCTTTCATGTATTGATCTCAAAAAGTAACATACATTAGCTCTATCTCACTATTGGGTATGTGCCCTTAACATTTCCGCTATGAAAAATCATTTTGGTGTCATTTTGGAAGGTTTTCTGGTGAGTCCGTAAAAATGGCGTAAAACGCGGACAAAATTATTCACAGCTGTGACTTTTGAGTGATAAATGCTTCAAGGGGTCTTCCCCATGCTGTTGCCATGTCATTTGAGCACTCTTCGGAGACTTTTGTGCCATTTTTAGGGTTTCTACATGCTGCCGGTGGTCATTTCACAAAAATACTCGGGTCTCCCATAGGATAACATTGGGCTCGGTGCTCGGGCCGAGTACACGAGTATCTTGGGAGGCTCGGCCCGAGCTTCGAGCACCCGAGCTTTTTAGTACTCGCTCATCACTACTAATAAACCTAAAAAATAAAAATAAATTGAATAAAAATCATGAATGTTGTGTTATAACAGGAAATTCAGTGTAAGAATGAATATCCGGGATGAGAGTTCAGCGAATGAGTTATAGAAATTGTTACAAAAAGGAGTGTGTACGGTTTATGCGTAAATTTTCAGAATGCGTACATGAAAATTATATGTATGTGAGAATGTCCCCCATGCTTTGTAAAAAGTTATTTATGAAAATGTAAATAAAATATATAAAAATGCCTAATTATTTATAATTTATGAGAAAGATATATATGTATGGAAGAATGTTATAAGGTGTCCAAGAACCATAAAGAAAAAGGGTGCATATATAATGTTAGAGGTCTAGAGTTCCACCAGGCTATATCACCCCTAAAGAAATAGAAAGAAGACCTTACTACCTGTGTACCCCAAAAAAAGCTATATTTCTTAGCCAGGATTATGGTGGAGATATGCACAAGTGAAATAAGAATATAAAGTAATACAATAAGATTATAAAACCAATATGTGTGCATTCATGCACCACCCGGTACGCTACCCTTGCCAAATTGCTCACTCTAGATCCCCACACGATCCATGAAGCCGTTCCCCCGGTCACACCGCCTGCTGCCGGTTCCCACTCATCCCTGGGGGAGTTAGGCGAGTGGTATCGAGAGCTACATGTCGGCACTGATGATACCCCCATACACCACAAGGAAGGGGTATACCGGGTGGTACAGGAGTATGAGCGGGTTTTTAGCAAGCACCCTCTAGATTTTGGGCAGATTAAAGGGGTTCAACACCACATCCCTACCGGTACACACTCCCCTATTAAAGAGAGATACAGGCCTATTCCCCCTGCACACTACCAATGCGCCAAAGACATGTTGAGGAACATGAAGGAGGCAGGGGTTATTAGGGACAGCTGTAGTCCCTGGGCCGCTCCGTTGGTGCTGGTTAAGAAGAAGGATGGCACCATGCGGATGTGTGTGGATTACCGGAAGATTAACCAGATAACGCATAAGGATGCTTACCCTCTGCCCCGCATCAAAGAGTCCCTGGCCTCGCTGAGAACCGCTAACTACTTCTCCACCCTTGACCTCACCAGCGGGTACTGGCAGGTGGCCGTGGCACCGGAAGACCGAGAGAAGACTGCCTATGGGACCGTTTTGCTGTACTTGGATGATGTGATTGTGTACTCACAGACGTATGAAGCCCACCTGGAGCACCTAGCCGAGGTGTTCGCGTCCCTTGCCAAGTATGGGATGAAGTTGAAGCCCTCAAAGTGTCATCTGCTGAAACCCAGAGTGCAGTACCTAGGACATGTGGTTGGTGCGGAAGGTGTCGCCCCCAACCCCGAGAAGATCACCGCCATCCAAGACTGGCCGAGACCGACCACAGTGAGGGAAGTGAGGCAGTTTCTGGGCCTGGTGGGATATTACCGTCGCTTCATTAAGGGGTACACAAAGATGGCTGCCCCCATGCAAGACCTCCTCGTAGGACAGACCAAGGGTGGTAGATCCCTAGTAGCCCCATTGGTGTGGGAAGAAAAGCATGAGGAATCCTTCCGCCAGCTGAGAACAGCCCTGACCGGAGAGGAAATCCTAGCGTACCCTGACTACAGCCGCCCATTCATCCTCTACACCGACGCCAGCAATGTGGGCTTGGGGGCTGTTCTATCCCAGGTCCAAGACAGAAGGGAAAAGGTAATAGCTTATGCTAGCCGAAAACTCCGACCGACTGAGAGGAACCCTGAGAACTACATCTCCTTCAAGCTTGAGCTCTTGGCACTGGTGTGGGCTATCACCGAGCGGTTCCGCCATTACCTGGCAGCAGCCAAGTTCACCGCGTACACAGACAATAACCTGCTGACCCATCTAGATACGGCCAAGCTGGGCGCGTTGGAGCAGCGGTGGGTGACCAGGTTAGCCAACTACGATTTCACCATCAAGTACCGGGCCGGCCGTACCAACGTCAATGCCAATGCACTCTCCCGGATGCCCCACCTGTCGGAAGAGGGGCCAGAGGATGATGACCTCGAAGAGATCGAGTTGCCTGCATTTCACCGGCCATTCACTGAGAAGGTGCACGTCTACCAACAACGGGTGAACCTGGATCCGCTGCCCCGACAGGACTGGCAGGAAGCTCAGGACCAGGCACCTGCTGTCCGCCTGGTCAAGACTCTAGTGGAACAGGGTTCTGCTGGGATAGACCCTGCTGCCCCTGCCGAAGCCCAACGTCTGTGGCAAGAACGGACCCGGCTATACCTACACCAGGGGAAGTTGTATCGCGAGCTGATTAATCCAAAGACTCACGAGAAGATCCGCCAGCTGGTGATTCCCCAGGCTAACGTGCCCACCGTCCTGCAAGCATACCATGATGGTGCAGTGCACTTCGGGTGGAAGAAGCTAGAGATGTTGTTAAGAGAGCGGTTCTATTGGAGTGGAATGCGGGAATCTGTGGAGGCCTGGTGCCGAGAATGTGGCCCTTGCGCATTGAGAAGGAAGGACGAGGCCAGCCAGAAGGCACCCCTACACCCGATCATTACACACCAACCGCTGGAGCTGGTTGCCCTTGACCATGTAAAGCTCACCCCCAGCCGAAGTGGGTACACCTACGCTCTGACCATCGTAGACCACTACTCGAGGTTCCTGGTGGTTGTCCCAGTTAAGGACTTAACCGGCCGCACCGCTGCTAAGGCTTTCCAGGCTTATTTCTGTTGACCGCATTGGTACCCGGAGAGGGTGCTTACCGACCAGGGTCCGGCCTTTGAAGCAGAGGTATTCCAGGAATTCTGCCAGTTGTACGGCTGCAAGAAAATCCGGACCACGCCTTACCACGCCCAAACCAATGGCATTTGTGAAAAGATGAACCACTTGGTCCTGGGCCTCCTCAAGACGTTACCACTGGAAGAGCGGAACCTGTGGCTGGAGAAGCTACCTGACCTGGTCGATATGTACAACAACATCCCTTCCAGCTCTACGAAATGCACTCCAGCATACCTGATGAGAGCTCGTCCCGGCCGGCTACCAGTGGATCTGGAAATGGGCTTGGAAGCTTCAGAAGCACTCCTGTCGACAGCTGAATGGGACACTCGGCGGAGGACACAGTACCGACAGGTCCAGGAGTATGTTGAAAAGAACTTGTGCCGGAGTCAGGGACAACAGGAGCAGTGCTTCAACAAGAAGGCGCCTGCCGGTTCCTTCCAATCTGGGGATGTAGTGCTGAAGCGGAAAAGAAGGGCCCACAAGCTGGATGATCAATGGGAAAAAAACCCGTATGTAGTCCAGCCCACAGGATGGGAGAATGGGAAGGCCTACCAGATCAGCCGTGACCAGGGGGGGACTTTGGCCACGGTTTCCCGAGACCACCTGAAGAAGTGCCCACCAGCATTGAGAGTAGCGGATGAGGCTCCAGTTCCCAGTCCAGTGGAGAAGGAAAAAGAGGTAATCCACACCATGATGGGTGATTTTCCAGCAGACTGGCCTACACAGAACGGTGCGGTGATCCTTCCAGTGATACTGTTCCCACAACCCGTGGATGAAGAAATGATGGAAACGGTTAACCGCGAGCCAGTGCCCAGGGATGTACCTGTACCCAGCTCCCCTACGCCTCCGCCTGCCCCACATGATAGCAGGGAGGAGGAACTGACTGTTCCCTCTGCCCCACTGCCTGTCACCACTGACACCGGACCCCGAAGGTCCACTCGCCCCAACCTAGGTAGACCCCCACTTAGGTACAGGGAAACTACTCTTTAAAAGGGGGGGGCTTTATGTGTTGAGTGTACCAGTTTGAAAGTTTTAAATGATAAGTAAAGATGATCAACCAAAGAAGTTTACCTGATTGAACCGTGATTAAACCAGCCGTTGCCGGCAACTGTTGTCCCCGTAGGGACTGTGCAACCATTGCGTAAGGAACTGCTTACGGACAAGCCCGAGAACTTGCAGGGCAACCACAAACTTAGTGCAATGTAAATAAAAATGTTTGTTGGCTTGACACCGTTACTGCCTCCGGAGAGGCTGATTTGGGAGGATGGGCCTGGAGGAAAGGGATGGCCTAGGCCCGCCACTACCGTAACCGGTGGCGATCCTCCGGGGGTTCAGGGGTCCCCTTGGACGTGGGCCCCCTGAAAGAGACAGAACCCGCTCGGGCAACTTGGTGCTGGACTGGGGTCAAGGGGTGCTGCCCGCTTCTTAGGGGCAGCATCAGGGCCAGGTTGTTTGGGTGGGAGAAGAGCGGAAGCTGTACCGTTGTAAAATGTTTATGATGCTTTTACATGTTTTACCGTTTTATTCTTTTTCAGTTGTGAAAATAAAACCGGTGATGGACGGGCAGCCCGCGGACGGTCTGCATTTTACTATAGGGGAATGTGGCGCCCTGGACAAGCCAGGTCGTCACAGGTACTACACCAACACACTCTACACTCCGGCTAGGCACACCGAAGCTAAACACAAATCCTAGTTGCCTTCCTCCAGGGGCTGATGTCCACACCAGGGGGTGGGCCAGGCGGTTGATCCCACCCACCGAGGAGTTCACAGTCCTGGAGGTGGGAAAAGGAGTCAGATTAGAGATCAGTTTTGGAGTTAGAGAAGTGAAGAGGAGAGGAGACTGACCGTGTCCGGGTGTGTGGCCCGGGCACTCAGCAAGGTTGGCAGACGGTGGTGACCTTCTGCAGGAGAGGCTGATTGGAGTGAACCGTACGGACCGGGGATGGGCGGTGGCCCGCCGGTACCAGATCGGGGAGTGAAGAGAAGCCAGCACCATCCGGCAGGGCCTACGGACCCCGACCAGGCTAGGAGTCGCCGTAAAACCGGTCAAATCCGTTAGCGACAGGAACCTCCAGGGTTTCCCAGCAGTCAAGACCCGATTGAAGGCAACAGCTCACACCGTAGAGGGAAGCACAGTCACCGCCAAGGCTACAGTTCCCAGGGCCAGAGCCTGCGGGCAAAAGGGGCTCCCTCAGCATCCATCCAAGCTGGGGAGCGGGTTACCGGTGGGAAGCCCGCTAGATTTTGGGGGAATAAAAGGGGTCCAACACCACATCCCCACAGGTGCACACCCACCCATCAAAGAGAGCTATAAGCCAATACCACCTTCACATTGCCAGTGTACCAAGGACATGTTGAGCAACATAAAGGCGGCTGGGGTTATCCGTGACAGTTGTAGCCTTTGGGCAGCTCTGTTGATCCTGTTAAAAAAGAAGGACGGCACCACTCCCCGTATTGAGGAATCGCTAGCTGCATTGAGAACTGCAAATTATTTTTCTACCCTTGATCTCACTAGTCACTATTGGCAAGTGTCCGTTGCTGAGGCAGACCGGGAGAAGACCGCCTTCGCCACCCCTATGGGTCTCTGCGAGTTCAAAAGCATGCCCTTCGAGCTGTGCAATGCGCCAGGAACCTTCCAGAGGCTGATGGAATGCTGCTTGGGACAAGATTTTAGGGTGTATAAAAAGGGAGATTAGATCCCGTGATCCCAACGTATTGTTACACCTCTATAAATCACTTGTAAGGCTACATCTGGAATATGGGAACCAGTTTTGGGCTCCACATTTTAATAAGGACATTCAGAAGTTAGAGTCAGTTCAAAGGTGGGCAACTAGACTACTACAAGGAATGGAAGGCCTCCCATATGATGACAAGTTGAAAAAGTTATTAAGTGATTATTGGCTGCAATGGGGCTTTCTGGCTGGTGCCAGCCTCTCTTCTTAGCACACAGGAACCACAATCCCTACACCATGCTTCAATGGATTCTCTCATCCCAGCCCAGTAAAACTACATATTTTACACAGTCATAAGCAGCCAAAAGGGATCTATTCTATTCAATTGCAAATGATCTAGATAAGACTGAGAATAAGATACTGCACGGGACATAGCAGAGTTGGTCAAGTTGAGTGGAGATGAGTTTGCTATTTGGCACAGCTTTTTGCATCAATAAAGCAAGTAAAAGGTGTGAAAGATAAAAAAAAGGGTGAAAGTGTGAAAAGTGAATTGGCCAAATTGAGGTGCATATAAAGTTTTTGCTTTCTTTCAATTCACTAATGGGGCTCATTTGAATCAGGTGAATTGAGTTCTGCTTTTGGAAACTGGGTTAAGAAGGGGTGCACCGGTCCTGGAGGTACTGCAATACCAGGTCAATGCGTGCAGTGGACAGAGCAAGATTTTTTCCATCTCCTTGTTCTAAAAATCCATTTAATATATGGTCCCCAGAGAGGGGACGTATCAGATATTAAACTGATAAGAACAGATTTAATTTTTTTTTTTTCTGTTTATCAGTAGGACTTCAAAATAACAAAGGTGATCGCCTCCCGTTGCCTGGGAACCGTCCAGGCACAAGAGGGCTATGTGTCACCAGAAGGCGCACACACTTCCTCAAGGCCGGCAGACGTGCAATCCCAGGCACCTTCCAGTACCGACCAAGGTAGCGTCCTCCGAAACTACACTTGATCTTAGCCAAAAGGCCGAGAAGCTATAACCCGAATTGGTTACGGCCTTGAGTGGCACCCTGGCCTATACCGGACACATCTTAGGGAGAGGGAGACAAACCCACGCCTACAGAAGACATTTTGTCACCCAAGCCAACCCTTGAAAAGGCTGTTTTGCAGAGCAAAAACAAGAAGAATGGTGCTTTTTGCAGCCGCCGCCCACTGCAATGAATCTGAATAACTCCTCCTTTTGGACACAAGCACCTCCCCTCCCCCTTGCAGTCTTTCCAATTCATGATACAAAAAGACGGACGGACAGGACAGGACAGGACAGGCTGCCTGACTTTCCGTCACTGCCACCCTTTGCCATCCTTGCCCGTAGAAAGCCCTTTCATCATCCCCAAACCCTAATCTTTTCCCTTCCCTTCCCAGATGCGTCTCACTCCCTTTCATTAGGAAGTGAGCGCAGCCTTTTCTCCGTTCTGCACATGCGCGACGTTAAACACAAATGCGCAGGCGTGCGTTCCATTACCCTCACTGCATTCCACTCCCATACAGGAAGTGGGCGCAGCTATTACTACGGTCGCACATAAAAGAACCCACGGCCACCACTGCACATAGCTGACTCCACCACAGGACACCCACTTCTACACCAACGCAGGTAAGACAGGATCGGCACCTCTATGCTCCCGTTACAATCAGGCTCAGTCACCATGTGATAACGCTCTCAACTCTTTAGTTGCAGGCTCCCCTTGCTTCACCTCCACTGGCTGTGCTGCCATTTCCTCTCCCACCTGGAAGGTATACTTTATTCCACTATTTTCCTGTTTCTCTCTTCCCCCTTTTCCCATAACCTACTTTTATCTGCATTTGTGGGGTATCTATATGCTATTTACATCATAGTTTTATTCATTAATATGGAAGGGAAGAGTGCCCATGAGAGTGTTGAACTGCGGAGAGCAAGAGATTAAGCTGCTCCGATTTGCCACCATTGATAAGCTGTTCTCAGTAGATACACATGCTATCCAAACAGCAGCATCCACCATTGCTTCAGCCCACCCATTCAGTGACAGCTCACCAAGTCAGCCAGAGGAGTGGTGTAAGGAATTACACGTAGGCACTGACTCCACACCTTCACATCACAAGAAGGGGGTCTACAGGCTAGTGCAAGAATACGAGCAAGTCTTCAGCAAACATCCGCTAGACTTTTGAAGAATAAAAGGGGTCAAACACTACATCCCCACAAGTGCACACCCACCCATCAAAGAGAGATATAAGCCAAAACTACCTGCACATTACCAGTGTACCAAGGACATGTTGAGCAACATGAAGGAGGCTGGGGTTATCCGTGACAGTTGTAGCCTCTGGGCAGCTCCGTTGGTCCTGTTAAAGAAGAAGGACAGCACCACTCCCCTGTATTGAGGAATAGCTAGCTGCATTGAGAACTGCAAATTATTTTTCTACCCTTGATCTCACTAGTCGCTATTGGCAAGTGTCCGTTGCTGAGGCAGACCGGGAGAAGACCGCCTTTGCCACCCCGATGGGTCTCTGCGAGTTCAAAAGCATGCCCTTCGAGCTGTGCAATTTGCCAGGAACCTTCCAGAGGCTGATGGAATGCTGCTTGGGACACCGAAACTTTGAAACGGTACTGCTATACCTTTATGATGTTATTGTTTATTCTAAAGCAAACAAGATTTTAGGGTGTATAAAAAGGGAGATTAGATCCGGTGAGCCCAACGTATTGTTACCCCTCTATAAATCACTTGTAAGGCCACATCTGGAATATGGGGTAAAGTCCTGAGCAGGTTGATAACCATTGGTTTGAGCATGGTAGGGTGTAGTGCGCATCTTCCTGCATCGGTAAAAGCTGCAGAAGTCCTTGAAGATTTCCGCTTCAAAGGCTGTGCCTTGATCTGTGAGGACTCTCTCTGAGTAGCCATGAGGTCTGCATAAGTGTGCTTGGAAGACCTTCGCTGCAGTATGGGCCATTAGATCTTTGACTTGTACCACAACCATAAATCTCGAGTAGTTGTCTACCATCGTAAGTGCATACGTGAGCTCGCCTCGATATTCTGCAACAAAACTCCCTTTTTCGATTTCAGTTTCAGCAAACACTCCTCTTCCTGTAGAAAATATTTATCATTACCTAAGACAGTCATTCTAATGCATGACAATATTAAGGCAATTTAGTTAAAACTTGTTTTAACTCACCTTTAAGGGGATTGATGTATTTCATGGTCAATCCAGGTTTGTCAGTGATGGCACTGACATAATGTATGGCGTCTTTTTCGGGCGTTATCCTTTGCCTTTTCATTGTGAAAATCCAGTTGCCTATATCAAAGCAAATTCTACTACTTGTAAAGTATGCAGAAAATGAAATGTAGAACATATAACATCAACTGCTTAGGAACGCATCATAGGTTAGTACTTAAAAGGATATTGTCATGTTCTAGTCATAATGCAAGCTGGACATTTTTCATGTTACCCTGTAATCGCCGGCCTGTTCTAATGCTCACAAGCCAAGATATAGGCTCAGCTGCTAAGGCTTCCCTCTGCCTTCTGAATGAAACTTGAATATGTCTGGGTCACTGTGTATATAGCAGGTGCTCAGAAAAAATAAGAGTCAATTCAATAGAAATAGCTCTGGCACACTATAGTGATCAATAACGTAAGAAAAGAACTCTTGGAATGCTGAAAATTCTTTATTTGTGCAAAAGGATAATTCATCCAACGTTTCGACCTTGTTTTTAGGTCTTTATCAAGGATAAAGTTATCTAAGATCATAAAGGGTTACAAAACCATATAAACACGTAATTAGTACATAGTACAACATAACAGTACAATATATTGCTACTTGAGAGTACAATGGGTCAAATGACCATGATGCACATACAAAAAATTTTTCCAAAGCCATAGTGAAAACATTTGTACTGAGGAAAGAAAATTTCCACATGACCTATCTGGAGAAACATTCTGGATCAAACAACCAAAAATAGTCAAGCAGGTAAATACACACCTATATGGATAACAGGATGATATGTGTTCAATTGTATAGCGTCATTGCCATTAAGGTACAAATGGAAAACTTGCAATCCTATATAGTGAAGGAAATGAACACATATCATATCAAAGAACACAGGAACATGGGTGTGAGAAAAACCTCAATGTTTATACTTTGTTCTTTATAATGGTGTGAACATGTATATGTCTCAGTACCTTATGCACTTGAGAATTCTAGTGAGTAGATCATGAAAGCCTATTTCAGAACTGGAATCGGTAAATAATTGTAGGTGGAATCTAAATGAAAAGATGGTACAAGTGTTATCATGACACGTGGGCTATAACACAATGGACCGTGTGACAAAGAAGAAAGGAGAGAAAGAAGAGGAAGAAAATGCAACTACCTGTAACATTACATGATAGTCACTGGTAAGTATCACTTGACAATTCAAGTGAAAAAGGATTCCTTTATTAAAGGGTTCTCAGTCGCCTCAGGATCATGAAATACTAGGGTAAATGATATGAGAATGGGTAAGAAGCACCACTAAATGAAATATGAGATGCAGGACATATATCTATAAACCCCTGAACTGCATGATAGAAATAAAAAGAAGAAAAAAGAAAAAAAAGAAGAAAGAAGAAGAACACATAGAATGCGGAAAGAGAATGGGTACAACTACCTGAGTTACTGCAGGGAGGCCCCTGGTTGGTATTGTGAGGGTTAGTGGAATTCCTTCACTGAAGGGTTCTCAGTTGCCTCAGGTTCGTGAAAAATGCTATAGACAAATAATGCCCGGAGAAAAGGGGTTCATATACAGCGAATAATGGTAATACAAGGTACATGTGTCACATGTAATAGTATATATATATATATTGTACTAAGCTCTACACCAGAAATAGAAAGTAGTCCCTCTGCCTTCTGTCTAGGTGCCCTGAGTTATGTCCTGTAAACTGTCACAGGGACCCAGACACACATGTGTAGTAGGGGAATATCCCTGCTGAGATGCCAGTGCTAGAGCACTCGTTTGCTGTGGAGTTGAACGCTATGTGAGCAGTTCTTACCTTCAATGAGCAGAAGTCTCTTTTTTCAGATTTCAATATCTCTGTGGGTATCTGGCAGAAATATGGAATACTCTTTACTGCTAACACCCTGTACACCACTCCCACTAAAGGGGGCTTTACACGCTGCGACATCGCTAATGCGGAGTCGTTGGGGTCACGGAATTTGTGACGCACATCCGGCCGCATTAGCGATGTTGCTGCGTGTGACACCGATGAGCGATTTTGCATCGCTGCAAAAACGTGCAAAATCGCTCATCGGTGACATGGGTCTCCATTCTCGATTATCGTTACTGCAGCAGTAACGATGTAGTTCGTCGCTCCTGCGGCAGCACACATCGCTCCGTGTGACACCGCAGAAACGAGGAACCTCTCCTTACCTGCCTCCCAGCCGCTATGAGGAAGGAAGGAGGTGGGCGGGATGTTCCGGCCACTCATCTCCGCCCCTCCGCTGCTATTGGGCGGTCGCTCAGTGACGTCGCTGTGACGCCGCACGGACCGCCCCCTTAGAAAGGAGGCGGTTCGCCGGTCACAGCGACGTCGCCGGGCAGGTAAGTATGTGTGACGGGTCTGGTCGGTGTTGTGCAGCATGGGCAGCGATTTGCCCGTGTCGCGCAACAGATGGGGGCGGGTATCCACACTAGCGATATCGGGACCGATATCGCAGTGTGTAAAGTAGCCTTTAATAAACTGTGTAAAGGATTTTAAGTAAAAATCCACAATAAACCAGCGCTAGATGGGTTTTTATAATTTTATTAATAGACCACAAATAAAAAATTTTTTGCTATCCTTGTTTCAAGACAGAGTATTTGATAATATACAATACACTGATTATTACTAAAACCAAGGACCACATAAAACAAGGACCACATAAAATAAAAAATGAAAGTAATGAGAATAAAATTCTTTTGTATAACCAATTAACTTCGAGGTGATACAATATTCACATTGATTTAGTTTTACCAGTCTAATGTAATGCCCCGGCCGGTGGCATATATTTTGTTTGGTTAATAATTTAGATTTATACAATGAAAGATGTACTATACCACCCCTGGCTAACTTACAAGTTTTAAGTTGTACAATATAAGTTTGCGACGTTATATTCGCCCCCAGGGCCTGGGGGAATAAACCTCACAACAACTTGACCGCAAAAAACACCCCGGATTTCTCCGTTGATTAGGCTGGAACCGCTATGTACAGGA
Source organism: Anomaloglossus baeobatrachus (assembly GCF_048569485.1). Taxonomy (NCBI): domain Eukaryota; kingdom Metazoa; phylum Chordata; class Amphibia; order Anura; family Aromobatidae; genus Anomaloglossus; species Anomaloglossus baeobatrachus. The sequence continues at coordinate 20,760 of NW_027443295.1, read as the reverse complement.
TTGACCTGTTAGACTTCCAGAGCGGACGTTTTGAGGCCAGTGGCCGCGACTAGTGCTGGCTCTGGGGGAGATGTATGGTTACCGACATCCCTCTTTACAGAGCCTTTATAACACTTCACAAGGCCACAAACCAGCCGGTCCCGTATTCTCCCAAATGTACTTTCGAAATCAAGCAGTACGAAGCCACTGAAAGCACCAAGATGTTGGCTGCGGACAACAATAAGATCAGCGGTAACTACTCAGCCTCTCCAGCGGGCAGTCCAGACAGTATCCAGTGTCAGCTGACTGATTCCACACAGGAGGAAGTTGCTTGGCAGGTTAGCACCACACAAGGCTCCGATTCGCTTCCAAGCGAGCAATGCAGAACCGCTGGAGGTACCAATGTATCCTAGTTGCAGACAAAGGAAATGTCAGCGGTAACCTCTCAACCTCTCCAGCAGGCAATCCGTACCGTGTCCAGTGGAAGCCGGTTGATTCCACACGAGGGAGAGATTACTTGGCAGGTTATCACCGCACAGGTGAGGTAGGCAAAAACAGAGTCCTGATCCGACGCGCGTTTCGGGGGCGTGTAACGGCCCCCTTCCTCAAGGATAACTCAGCTGTTGCCTAGAGCACTATTTATGCATATATTTAATTGGTTATAATTTGCATAAAATTAAACAATGTTTAAATTCAACCAACATTCAATGACCACTACATATATCAATTTGTGAAAGACCGTTCATAATAGCCATATAATATAATTATGTGCAAAGGTTTTTCTAAAGGTTTTTCTAAAAAGACCTATATATAGCCTTGCTTGTATCATCATATACTGGGAAGACAATGTGTATATATGCATATGCTTTTTTTCAACAATAAATTTAACAAAAGGACATCATAAAGGTGTAATATAAATTTGCTATAATATGAAAAGCCCCTTATATCTACATCAACCTTGGGCAAGTGAAGCACCAATTTTAATATATATTATGCATATATACACATATATCTCCATGACAATCGCTTTTTTTTTTTTTTTTTCCTTCTCTCCGTATTATTATCAGTACCTATTACTCCTCTACCTATAAAAATATAAATTAATTAAAAGCAAACAGTTCTATATTATTATTGAGTCCATATGGTTTCAAGGTGTTCAATTCAAAAATCCATTGGCTTTCTGCTCGTGACATTTTTTTAATGAAATCGCCACCTCTCCAATCCTTAGTTATTTTTTGTACGCCCCATACTTGGGATCCTTTGAAGGACCCTCCATGTTTTAACACATAATGTCTGGATAGGGGGTGCTTAGTACATTTATTTTTAACACTTCTAATGTGCTCACCCACCCTTTTCCATAGGGGTCTAATAGTTCTCTCAATGTATTTTTTCTGACAGGGACATTGAATGCAATATACTACTCCCTTTGATTGACATGTAATAAATTCTCTAATCATGACTTCTGACTGCCCCTGTAAGAAGGATTTCCGTGAAATATTTTTTGTATTCTTACATACTATACAGCTTTTGCATGGAAAAAAACCTTTCAGGCCAAATAATCCTCCCTTATTAGGTGCTGTAAGATTACGTATGGTGGGTGCCACTAAATTGCCAATATTGTTTGCCTTCCTATATATGAATATAACGTCGCAAACTTATATTGTACAACTTAAAACTTGTAAGTTAGCCAGGGGTGGTATAGTACATCTTTCATTGTATAAGTCTAAATTATTAACCAAACAAAATATATGCCACCGGCCGGGGCATTACATTAGACTGGTAAAACTAAATCAATGTGAATATTGTATCACCTCGAAGTTAATTGGTTATACAAAAGAATTTTATTCTCATTACTTTCATTTTTTATTTTATGTGGTCCTTGTTTTATGTGGTCCTTGGTTTTAGTAATAATCAGTGTATTGTATATTATCAAATACTCTGTCTTGAAACAAGGATAGCAAAAAATTTTTTATTTGTGGTCTATTAATAAAATTATAAAAACCCATCTAGCGCTGGTTTATTGTGGATTTTTACTTAAAATCCTTTACACAGTTTATTAAAGGCTACTTTACACACTGCGATATCGGTCCCGATATCGCTAGTGTGGATACCCGCCCCCATCTGTTGCGCGACACGGGCAAATCGCTGCCCATGCTGCACAACACCGACCAGACCCGTCACACATACTTACCTGCCCAGCAACGTCGCTGTGACCGGCGAACCGCCTCCTTTCTAAGGGGGCGGTCCGTGCGGCGTCACAGCGACGTCACTGAGCGACCGCCCAATAGCAGCGGAGGGGCGGAGATGAGTGGCCGGAACATCCCGCCCACCTCCTTCCTTCCTCATAGCGGCTGGGAGGCAGGTAAGGAGAGGTTCCTCGTTTCTGCGGTGTCACACGGAGCGATGTGTGCTGCCGCAGGAGCGACGAACTACATCGTTACTGCTGCAGTAACGATAATCGAGAATGGAGACCCATGTCACCGATGAGCGATTTTGCACGTTTTTGCAGCGATGCAAAATCGCTCATCGGTGTCACACGCAGCAACATCGCTAATGCGGCCGGATGTGCGTCACAAATTCCGTGACCCCAACGACTCCGCATTAGCGATGTCGCAGCGTGTAAAGCCCCCTTTAGTGGGAGTGGTGTACAGGGTCTTAGCAGTAAAGAGTATTCCATATTTCTGCCAGATACCCACAGAGATATTGAAATCTGAAAAAAGAGACTTCTGCTCATTGAAGGTAAGAACTGCTCACATAGCGTTCAACTCCACAGCAAACGAGTGCTCTAGCACTGGCATCTCAGCAGGGATATTCCCCTACTACACATGTGTGTCTGGGTCCCTGTGACAGTTTACAGGACATAACTCAGGGCACCTAGACAGAAGGCAGAGGGACTACTTTCTATTTCTGGTGTAGAGCTTAGTACAATATATATATATATACTATTACATGTGACACATGTACCTTGTATTACCATTATTCGCTGTATATGAACCCCTTTTCTCCGGGCATTATTTGTCTATAGCATTTTTCACGAACCTGAGGCAACTGAGAACCCTTCAGTGAAGGAATTCCACTAACCCTCACAATACCAACCAGGGGCCTCCCTGCAGTAACTCAGGTAGTTGTACCCATTCTCTTTCCGCATTCTATGTGTTCTTCTTCTTTCTTCTTTTTTTTCTTTTTTTCTTCTTTTTATTTCTATCATGTAGTTCAGGGGTTTATAGATATATGTCCTGCATCTCATATTTCCTTTAGTGGTGCTTCTTACCCATTCTCATATCATTTACCCTAGTATTTCATGATCCTGAGGCGACTGAGAACCCTTTAATAAAGGAATCCTTTTTCATTTGAATTGTCAAGTGATACTTACCAGTGACTATCACGTAATGTTACAGGTAGTTGCATTTTCTTCCTCTTCTTTCTCTCCTTTCTTCTTTGTCACACGGTCCATTGTGTTATAGCCCACGTGTCATGATAACACTTGTACCATCTTTTCATTTAGATTCCACCTACAATTATTTACCGATTCCAGTTCTGAAATAGGCTTTCATGATCTACTCACTAGAATTCTCACGTGCATAAGGTACTGAGACATATACATGTTCACACCATTATAAAGAACAAAGTATAAACATTGAGGTTTTTCTCACACCCATGTTCCTGTGTTCTTTGATATGATATGTGTTCATTTCCTTCACTATATAGGATTGCAAGTTTTCCATTTGTACCTTAATGGCAATGACGCTATACAATTGAACACATATCATCCTGTTATCCATATAGGTGTGTATTTACCTGCTTGACTATTTTTGGTTGTTTGATCCAGAATGTTTCTCCAGATAGGTCATGTGGAAATTTTCTTTCCTCAGTACAAATGTTTTCACTATGGCTTTGGAAAAATTTTTTGTATGTGCATCATGGTCATTTGACCCATTGTACTCTCAAGTAGCAATATATTGTACTGTTATGTTGTACTATGTACTAATTACGTGTTTATATGGTTTTGTAACCCTTTATGATCTTAGATAACTTTATCCTTGATAAAGACCTAAAAACAAGGTCGAAACGTTGGATGAATTATCCTTTTGCACAAATAAAGAATTTTCAGCATTCCAAGAGTTCTTTTCTTACGTTATTGATCACTATAGTGTGCCAGAGCTATTTCTATTGAATTGACTCTTATTTTTTCTGAGCACCTGCTATATACACAGTGACCCAGACATATTCAAGTTTCATTCAGAAGGCAGAGGGAAGCCTTAGCAGCTGAGCCTATATCTTGGCTTGTGAGCATTAGAACAGGCCGGCGATTACAGGGTAACATGAAAAATGTCCAGCTTGCATTATGACTAGAACATGACAATATCCTTTTAAGTACTAACCTATGATGCGTTCCTAAGCAGTTGATGTTATATGTTCTACATTTCATTTTCTGCATACTTTACAAGTAGTAGAATTTGCTTTGATATAGGCAACTGGATTTTCACAATGAAAAGGCAAAGGATAACGCCCGAAAAAGACGCCATACATTATGTCAGTGCCATCACTGACAAACCTGGATTGACCATGAAATACATCAATCCCCTTAAAGGTGAGTTAAAACAAGTTTTAACTAAATTGCCTTAATATTGTCATGCATTAGAATGACTGTCTTAGGTAATGATAAATATTTTCTACAGGAAGAGGAGTGTTTGCTGAAACTGAAATCGAAAAAGGGAGTTTTGTTGCAGAATATCGAGGCGAGCTCACGTATGCACTTACGATGGTAGACAACTACTCGAGATTTATGGTTGTGGTACAAGTCAAAGATCTAATGGCCCATACTGCAGCGAAGGTCTTCCAAGCACACTTATGCAGACCTCATGGCTACTCAGAGAGAGTCCTCACAGATCAAGGCACAGCCTTTGAAGCGGAAATCTTCAAGGACTTCTGCAGCTTTTACCGATGCAGGAAGATGCGCACTACACCCTACCATGCTCAAACCAATGGTTATCAACCTGCTCAGGACTTTACCCCATATTCCAGATGTGGCCTTACAAGTGATTTATAGAGGGGTAACAATACGTTGGGATCACCGGATCTAATCTCCCTTTTTATACACCCTAAAATCTTGTTTGCTTTAGAATAAACAATAACATCATAAAGGTATAGCAGTACCGTTTCAAAGTTTCGGTGTCCCAAGCAGCATTCCATCAGCCTCTGGAAGGTTCCTGGCAAATTGCACAGCTCGAAGGGCATGCTTTTGAACTCGCAGAGACCCATCGGGGTGGCAAAGGCGGTCTTCTCCCGGTCTGCCTCAGCAACGGACACTTGCCAATAGCGACTAGTGAGATCAAGGGTAGAAAAATAATTTGCAGTTCTCAATGCAGCTAGCTATTCCTCAATACAGGGGAGTGGTGCTGTCCTTCTTCTTTAACAGGACCAACGGAGCTGCCCAGAGGCTACAACTGTCACGGATAACCCCAGCCTCCTTCATGTTGCTCAACATGTCCTTGGTACACTGGTAATGTGCAGGTAGTTTTGGCTTATATCTCTCTTTGATGGGTGGGTGTGCACTTGTGGGGATGTAGTGTTTGACCCCTTTTATTCTTCAAAAGTCTAGCGGATGTTTGCTGAAGACTTGCTCGTATTCTTGCACTAGCCTGTAGACCCCCTTCTTGTGATGTGAAGGTGTGGAGTCAGTGCCTACGTGTAATTCCTTACACCACTCCTCTGGCTGACTTGGTGAGCTGTCACTGAATGGGTGGGCTGAAGCAATGGTGGATGCTGCTGTTTGGATAGCATGTGTATCTACTGAGAACAGCTTATCAATGGTGGCAAATCGGAGCAGCTTAATCTCTTGCTCTCCGCAGTTCAACACTCTCATGGGCACTCTTCCCTTCCATATTAATGAATAAAACTATGATGTAAATAGCATATAGATACCCCACAAATGCAGATAAAAGTAGGTTATGGGAAAAGGGGGAAGAGAGAAACAGGAAAATAGTGGAATAAAGTATACCTTCCAGGTGGGAGAGGAAATGGCAGCACAGCCAGTGGAGGTGAAGCAAGGGGAGCCTGCAACTAAAGAGTTGAGAGCGTTATCACATGGTGACTGAGCCTGATTGTAACGGGAGCATAGAGGTGCCGATCCTGTCTTACCTGCGTTGGTGTAGAAGTGGGTGTCCTGTGGTGGAGTCAGCTATGTGCAGTGGTGGCCGTGGGTTCTTTTATGTGCGACCGTAGTAATAACTGCGCCCACTTCCTGTATGGGAGTGGAATGCAGTGAGGGTAATGGAACGCACGCCTGCGCATTTGTGTTTAACGTCGCGCATGTGCAGAACGGAGAAAAGGCTGCGCTCACTTCCTAATGAAAGGGAGTGAGACGCATCTGGGAAGGGAAGGGAAAAGATTAGGGTTTGGGGATGATGAAAGGGCTTTCTACGGGCAAGGATGGCAAAGGGTGGCAGTGACGGAAAGTCAGGCAGCCTGTCCTGTCCTGTCCTGTCCGTCCGTCTTTTTGTATCATGAATTGGAAAGACTGCAAGGGGGAGGGGAGGTGCTTGTGTCCAAAAGGAGGAGTTATTCAGATTCATTGCAGTGGGCGGCGGCTGCAAAAAGCACCATTCTTCTTGTTTTTGCTCTGCAAAACAGCCTTTTCAAGGGTTGGCTTGGGTGACAAAATGTCTTCTGTAGGCGTGGGTTTGTCTCCCTCTCCCTAAGATGTGTCCGGTATAGGCCAGGGTGCCACTCAAGGCCGTAACCAATTCGGGTTATAGCTTCTCGGCCTTTTGGCTAAGATCAAGTGTAGTTTCGGAGGACGCTACCTTGGTCGGTACTGGAAGGTGCCTCAAGGTCTGCCGGCCTTGAGGAAGTGTGTGCGCCTTCTGGTGACACATAGCCCTCTTGTGCCTGGACGGTTCCCAGGCAACGGGAGGCGATCACCTTTGTTATTTTGAAGTCCTACTGATAAACAGAAAAAAAAAAAATTAAATCTGTTCTTATCAGTTTAATATCTGATACGTCCCCTCTCTGGGGACCATATATTAAATGGATTTTTAGAACAAGGAGATGGAAAAAATCTTGCTCTGTCCACTGCACGCATTGACCTGGTATTGCAGTACCTCCAGGACCGGTGCACCCCTTCTTAACCCAGTTTCCAAAAGCAGAACTCAATTCACCTGATTCAAATGAGCCCCATTAGTGAATTGAAAGAAAGCAAAAACTTTATATGCACCTCAATTTGGCCAATTCACTTTTCACACTTTCACCCTTTTTTTTATCTTTCACACCTTTTACTTGCTTTATTGATGCAAAAAGCTGTGCCAAATAGCAAACTCATCTCCACTCAACTTGACCAACTCTGCTATGTCCCGTGCAGTATCTTATTCTCAGTCTTATCTAGATCATTTGCAATTGAATAGAATAGATCCCTTTTGGCTGCTTATGACTGTGTAAAATATGTAGTTTTACTGGGCTGGGATGAGAGAATCCATTGAAGCATGGTGTAGGGATTGTGGTTCCTGTGTGCTAAGAAGAGAGGCTGGCACCAGCCAGAAAGCCCCATTGCAGCCAATAATCACTTAATAACTTTTTCAACTTGTCATCATATGGGAGGCCTTCCATTCCTTGTAGTAGTCTAGTTGCCCACCTTTGAACTGACTCTAACTTCTGAATGTCCTTATTAAAATGTGGAGCCCAAAACTGGTTCCCATATTCCAGATGTAGCCTTACAAGTGATTTATAGAGGTGTAACAATACGTTGGGATCACGGGATCTAATCTCCCTTTTTATACACCCTAAAATCTTGTCCCAAGCAGCATTCCATCAGCCTCTGGAAGGTTCCTGGCGCATTGCACAGCTCGAAGGGCATGCTTTTGAACTCGCAGAGACCCATAGGGGTGGCGAAGGCGGTCTTCTCCCGGTCTGCCTCAGCAACGGACACTTGCCAATAGTGACTAGTGAGATCAAGGGTAGAAAAATAATTTGCAGTTCTCAATGCAGCTAGCGATTCCTCAATACGGGGAGTGGTGCCGTCCTTCTTTTTTAACAGGATCAACAGAGCTGCCCAAAGGCTACAACTGTCACGGATAACCCCAGCCGCCTTCATGTTGCTCAACATGTCCTTGGTACACTGGCAATGTGAAGGTGGTATTGGCTTATAGCTCTCTTTGATGGGTGGGTGTGCACCTGTGGGGATGTGGTGTTGGACCCCTTTTATTCCCCCAAAATCTAGCGGGCTTCCCACCGGTAACCCGCTCCCCAGCTTGGATGGATGCTGAGGGAGCCCCTTTTGCCCGCAGGCTCTGGCCCTGGGAACTGTAGCCTTGGCGGTGACTGTGCTTCCCTCTACGGTGTGAGCTGTTGCCTTCAATCGGGTCTTGACTGCTGGGAAACCCTGGAGGTTCCTGTCGCTAACGGATTTGACCGGTTTTACGGCGACTCCTAGCCCGGTTGGGGTCCGTAGGCCCTGCCGGATGGTGCTGGCTTCTCTTCACTCCCCGATCTGGTACCGGCGGGCCACCGCCCATCCCCGGTCCGTACGGTTCACTCCAATCAGCCTCTCCTGCAGAAGGTCACCACCGTCTGCCAACCTTGCTGAGTGCCCGGGCCACACACCCGGACACGGTCAGTCTCCTCTCCTCTTCACTTCTCTAACTCCAAAACTGATCTCTAATCTGACTCCTTTTCCCGCCTCCAGGACTGTGAACTCCTCGGTGGGTGGGATCAACCGCCTGGCCCACCCCCTGGTGTGGACATCAGCCCCTGGAGGAAGGCAACTAGGATTTGTGTTTAGCTTCGGTGTGCCTAGCCGGAGTGTAGAGTGTGTTGGTGTAGTACCTGTGACGACCTGGCTTGTCCAGGGCGCCACATTCCCCTATAGTAAAATGCAGACCGTCCGCGGGCTGCCCGTCCATCACCGGTTTTATTTTCACAACTGAAAAAGAATAAAACGGTAAAACATGTAAAAGCATCATAAACATTTTACAACGGTACAGCTTCCGCTCTTCTCCCACCCAAACAACCTGGCCCTGATGCTGCCCCTAAGAAGCGGGCAGCACCCCTTGACCCCAGTCCAGCACCAAGTTGCCCGAGCGGGTTCTGTCTCTTTCAGGGGGCCCACGTCCAAGGGGACCCCTGAACCCCCGGAGGATCGCCACCGGTTACGGTAGTGGCGGGCCTAGGCCATCCCTTTCCTCCAGGCCCATCCTCCCAAATCAGCCTCTCCGGAGGCGGTAACGGTGTCAAGCCAACAAACATTTTTATTTACATTGCACTAAGTTTGTGGTTGCCCTGCAAGTTCTCGGGCTTGTCCGTAAGCAGTTCCTTACGCAATGGTTGCACAGTCCCTACGGGGACAACAGTTGCCGGCAACGGCCGGTTTAATCACGGTTCAATCAGGTAAACTTCTTTGGTTGATCATCTTTACTTATCATTTAAAACTTTCAAACTGGTACACTCAACACATAAAGCCCCCCCCTTTTAAAGAGTAGTTTCCCTGTACCTAAGTGGGGGTCTACCTAGGTTGGGGCGAGTGGACCTTCGGGGTCCGGTGTCAGTGGTGACAGGCAGTGGGGCAGAGGGAACAGTCAGTTCCTCCTCCCTGCTATCATGTGGGGCAGGCGGAGGCGTAGGGGAGCTGGGTACAGGTACATCCCTGGGCACTGGCTCGCGGTTAACCGTTTCCATCATTTCTTCATCCACGGGTTGTGGGAACAGTATCACTGGAAGGATCACCGCACCGTTCTGTGTAGGCCAGTCTGCTGGAAAATCACCCATCATGGTGTGGATTACCTCTTTTTCCTTCTCCACTGGACTGGGAACTGGAGCCTCATCCGCTACTCTCAATGCTGGTGGGCACTTCTTCAGGTGGTCTCGGGAAACCGTGGCCAAAGTCCCCCCCTGGTCACGGCTGATCTGGTAGGCCTTCCCATTCTCCCATCCTGTGGGCTGGACTACATACGGGGTTTTTTCCCATTGATCATCCAGCTTGTGGGCCCTTCTTTTCCGCTTCAGCACTACATCCCCAGGTTGGAAGGAACCGGCAGGCGCCTTCTTGTTGAAGCACTGCTCCTGTTGTCCCCGACTCCGGCACAAGTTCTTTTCAACATACTCCTGGACCTGTCGGTACTGTGTCCTCCGCCGAGTGTCCCATTCAGCTGTCGACAGGAGTGCTTCTGAAGCTTCCAAGCCCATTTCCAGATCCACTGGTAGCCGGCCGGGACGAGCTCTCATCAGGTATGCTGGAGTGCATTTCGTAGAGCTGGAAGGGATTTTGTTGTACATATCGACCAGGTCAGGTAGCTTCTCCAGCCACAGGTTCCGCTCTTCCAGTGGTAACGTCTTGAGGAGGCCCAGGACCAAGTGGTTCATCTTTTCACAAATGCCATTGGTTTGGGCGTGGTAAGGCGTGGTCCGGATTTTCTTGCAGCCGTACAACTGGCAGAATTCCTGGAATACCTCTGCTTCAAAGGCCGGACCCTGGTCGGTAAGCACCCTCTCCGGGTACCAATGCGGTCAACAGAAATAAGCCTGGAAAGCCTTAGCAGCGGTGCGGCCGGTTAAGTCCTTAACTGGGACAACCACCAGGAACCTCGAGTAGTGGTCTACGATGGTCAGAGCGTAGGTGTACCCACTTCGGCTGGGGGTGAGCTTTACATGGTCAAGGGCAACCAGCTCCAGCGGTTGGTGTGTAATGATCGGGTGTAGGGGTGCCTTCTGGCTGGCCTCGTCCTTCCTTCTCAATGCGCAAGGGCCACATTCTCGGCACCAGGCCTCCACAGATTCCCGCATTCCACTCCAATAGAACCGCTCTCTTAACAACATCTCTAGCTTCTTCCACCCGAAGTGCACTGCACCATCATGGTATGCTTGCAGGACGGTGGGCACGTTAGCCTGGGGAATCACCAGCTGGCGGATCTTCTCGTGAGTCTTTGGATTAATCAGCTCGCGATACAACTTCCCCTGGTGTAGGTATAGCCGGGTCTGTTCTTGCCACAGACGTTGGGCTTCGGCAGGGGCAGCAGGGTCTATCCCAGCAGAACCCTGTTCCACTAGAGTCTTGACCAGGCGGACAGCAGGTGCCTGGTCCTGAGCTTCCTGCCAGTCCTGTCGGGGCAGCGGATCCAGGTTCACCCGTTGTTGGTAGACGTGCACCTTCTCAGTGAATGGCCGGTGAAATGCAGGCAACTCGATCTCTTCGAGGTCATCATCCTCTGGCCCCTCTTCCGACAGGTGGGGCATCCGGGAGAGTGCATTGGCATTGACGTTGGTACGGCCGGCCCGGTACTTGATGGTGAAATCGTAGTTGGCTAACCTGGTCACCCACCGCTGCTCCAACGCGCCCAGCTTGGCCGTATCTAGATGGGTCAGCAGGTTATTGTCTGTGTACGCGGTGAACTTGGCTGCTGCCAGGTAATGGCGGAACCGCTCGGTGATAGCCCACACCAGTGCCAAGAGCTCAAGCTTGAAGGAGATGTAGTTCTCAGGGTTCCTCTCAGTCGGTCGGAGTTTTCGGCTAGCATAAGCTATTACCTTTTCCCTTCTGTCTTGGACCTGGGATAGAACAGCCCCCAAGCCCACATTGCTGGCGTCGGTGTAGAGGATGAATGGGCGGCTGTAGTCAGGGTACGCTAGGATTTCCTCTCCGGTCAGGGCTGTTCTCAGCTGGCGGAAGGATTCCTCATGCTTTTCTTCCCACACCAATGGGGCTACTAGGGATCTACCACCCTTGGTCTGTCCTACGAGGAGGTCTTGCATGGGGGCAGCCATCTTTGTGTACCCCTTAATGAAGCGACGGTAATATCCCACCAGGCCCAGAAACTGCCTCACTTCCCTCACTGTGGTCGGTCTCGGCCAGTCTTGGATGGCGGTGATCTTCTCGGGGTTGGGGGCGACACCTTCCGCACCAACCACATGTCCTAGGTACTGCACTCTGGGTTTCAGCAGATGACACTTTGAGGGCTTCAACTTCATCCCATACTTGGCAAGGGACGCGAACACCTCGGCTAGGTGCTCCAGGTGGGCTTCATACGTCTGTGAGTACACAATCACATCATCCAAGTACAGCAAAACGGTCCCATAGGCAGTCTTCTCTCGGTCTTCCGGTGCCACGGCCACCTGCCAGTACCCGCTGGTGAGGTCAAGGGTGGAGAAGTAGTTAGCGGTTCTCAGCGAGGCCAGGGACTCTTTGATGCGGGGCAGAGGGTAAGCATCCTTATGCGTTATCTGGTTAATCTTCCGGTAATCCACACACATCCGCATGGTGCCATCCTTCTTCTTAACCAGCACCAACGGAGCGGCCCAGGGACTACAGCTGTCCCTAATAACCCCTGCCTCCTTCATGTTCCTCAACATGTCTTTGGCGCATTGGTAGTGCGCAGGGGGAATAGGCCTGTATCTCTCTTTAATAGGGGAGTGTGTACCGGTAGGGATGTGGTGTTGAACCCCTTTAATCTGCCCAAAATCTAGAGGGTGCTTGCTAAAAACCCGCTCATACTCCTGTACCACCCGGTATACCCCTTCCTTGTGGTGTATGGGGATATCATCAGTGCCGACATGTAGCTCTCGATACCACTCGCCTAACTCCCCCAGGGATGAGTGGGAACCGGCAGCAGGCGGTGTGACCGGGGGAACGGCTTCATGGATCGTGTGGGGATCTAGAGTGAGCAATTTGGCAAGGGTAGCGTACCGGGTGGTGCATGAATGCACACATATTGGTTTTATAATCTTATTGTATTACTTTATATTCTTATTTCACTTGTGCATATCTCCACCATAATCCTGGCTAAGAAATATAGCTTTTTTTGGGGTACACAGGTAGTAAGGTCTTCTTTCTATTTCTTTAGGGGTGATATAGCCTGGTGGAACTCTAGACCTCTAACATTATATATGCACCCTTTTTCTTTATGGTTCTTGGACACCTTATAACATTCTTCCATACATATATATCTTTCTCATAAATTATAAATAATTAGGCATTTTTATATATTTTATTTACATTTTCATAAATAACTTTTTACAAAGCATGGGGGACATTCTCACATACATATAATTTTCATGTACGCATTCTGAAAATTTACGCATAAACCGTACACACTCCTTTTTGTAACAATTTCTATAACTCATTCGCTGAACTCTCATCCCGGATATTCATTCTTACACCGAATTTCCTGTTATAACACAACATTCATGATTTTTATTCAATTTATTTTTATTTTTTAGGTTTATTAGTAGTGATGAGCGAGTACTAAAAAGCTCGGGTGCTCGAAGCTCGGGCCGAGCCTCCCAAGATACTCGTGTACTCGGCCCGAGCACCGAGCCCAATGTTATCCTATGGGAGACCCGAGTATTTTTGTGAAATGACCACCGGCAGCATGTAGAAACCCTAAAAATGGCACAAAAGTCTCCGAAGAGTGCTCAAATGACATGGCAACAGCATGGGGAAGACCCCTTGAAGCATTTATCACTCAAAAGTCACAGCTGTGAATAATTTTGTCCGCGTTTTACGCCATTTTTACGGACTCACCAGAAAACCTTCCAAAATGACACCAAAATGATTTTTCATAGCGGAAATGTTAAGGGCACATACCCAATAGTGAGATAGAGCTAATGTATGTTACTTTTTGAGATCAATACATGAAAGATTTTACGTAAAACATTGTGTGGCACTCCGATGTCCCTGAGAAGAGACGTACATAAAGGCCTCTGAGTCTAATGTGCCCATTTTGAGGAACTGAGTCTTTGTAGTATTTTCCTTTGCCAGGGCAGTCCAAAATTGTGAGGTTCACCAATGCCCCTGCATACAGACGTGCATGATGGCCTGTAAACCTGAAGTGCCCATTGTAAGGAAGTGGGTCTATTGTAGTATAGCCCTTAGGCAGGGCAGCCAAAAATTGGGAGGCTCCACGTTGTCCCTGGATAGAGACGTGCATGAGGGCCTCAAAACATTAAGTGTCCAGTGTCAGGAAGTGGGTGTATTATAGTATAGCCCTTAGGCAGGGCAGCCAAAAATTGGGAGGCTCCACGTTGTCCCTGGATAGAGACGTGCATGAGGGCCTGTAAACCTGAAGTGCCCATTGGAAGGAAGTGGGTCTTTTGTAGTATAGCCCTTTGGCAGGGCAGCCAAAAATTGGGAGGCTCCACGTTGTCCCTGGATAGAGACGTGCATGAGGGCCTGTAAACCTGAAGTGCCCATTGGAAGGAAGTGGGTCTTTTGTAGTATAGCCCTTTGGCAGGGCAGCCAATAATTGGGAGGCTCCACGTTGTCCCTGGATAGAGACATGCATGAGGGCCTCAAAACATTAAGTGTCCATTGTCAGGAAGTGGGTGTATTATAGTATAGCCCTTAGGCAGGGCAGCCAAAAATTGGGAGGCTCCACGTTGTCCCTGGATAGAGACGTGCATGAGGGCCTGTAAACCTGAAGTGCCCATTGGAAGGAAGTGGGTCTTTTGTAGTATAGCCCTTTGGCAGGGCAGCCAAAAATTGGGAGGCTCCACGTTGTCCCTGGATAGAGACGTGCATGAGGGCCTCAAAACATTAAGTGTCCATTGTCAGGAAGTGGGTGTATTATAGTATAGCCCTTTGGCAGGGCAGCCAAAAATTGGGAGGCTCCACGTTGTCCCTGGATAGAGACGTGCATGAGGGCCTCAAAACATTAAGTGTCCATTGTCAGGAAGTGGGTGTATTATAGTATAGCCCTTAGGCAGGGCAGCCAAAAATTGGGAGGCTCCACGTTGTACCTGGATAGAGACGTGCATGAGGGCCTCAAAACATTAAGTGTCCATTGTCAGGAAGTGGGTCTTTTGTAGTATAGCCCTTTGGCAGGGCAGCCAAAAATTGGGAGGCTCCACGTTGTCCCTGGATAGAGACGTGCATGAGGGCCTCAAAACATTAAGTGTCCATTGTCAGGAAGTGGGTGTATTATAGTATAGCCCTTAGGCAGGGCAGCCAAAAATTGGGAGGCTCCACGTTGTCCCTGGATAGAGACGTGCATGAGGGCCTCAAAACATTAAGTGTCCATTGTCAGGAAGTGGGTCTTTTGTAGTATAGCCCTTTGGCAGGGCAGCCAAAAATTGGGAGGCTCCACGTTGTCCCTGGATAGAGACGTGCATGAGGGCCTCAAAACATTAAGTGTCCATTGTCAGGAAGTGGGTGTATTATAGTATAGCCCTTTGGCAGGGCAGCCAAAAATTGGGAGGCTCCACGTTGTCCCTGCATAGAGACGTGCATGAGGGCCTCAAAACATTGTTCCCATTGCAAAGGAGCGGGTCTCCTGTCGTTGTAATGTCCATTCTGCAAAGAATGGGCGAAAAAATTTACCACTGGGGGTATACCTGAAACAAAGGCCTAACTCTTGTAACGGTCATCATGGTGGCGCATGAGGAGAAGGAGGAGCAGTCCAGCGATTATCCAAAGTCCAGAAGTGTGTACCCATGGGTGACTGGAGGTACATGGCAAATTCCCGTTACAAACTTTAAATTCCGCTCTCATTTGCTGGTGGTGTGGTGAAGTCTGGCCCAATCCAACCCTTGTTCATCTTGATCAGAGTCAGCCTGTCAGCATTTTCAGTTGACAGGCGGGTGCGTTTATCTGTAATGATTCCACCTGCGGCACTAAAAACACGCTCTGACAAAACGCTAGCGGCAGGGCAGGCCAGGACTTCCAAGGCGTAGAGAGCCAATTCATGCCACGTGTCCACCTTGGATACCCAATAATTGTAAGGCACAGAGGAATGTCGGAGTACAGTTGTTCGATCTGCAAGGTACTCCTTGAGCATCTGGGCAAACTTAGGATTTCTTGTGGCACTACCCCGCACCTCAGGGGCTGTGGTACGTGAGGGGCTGAGAAAACTGTCCCACATCTTAAAGACTGTTCCCCTACCTCTGGCGGATTGGACTTGTGCCTCTCTCGGCTGTACGCCTTGGTTGTCCACTGATTCCTGACCTATGCCGCTAGCGTTTTGTGAGGGGAATGCTTTGCCTACTTCCGTGACTATGGCCTTCCGGAACTGCTGCATTTTGGTTGACCTCTCCGCCTCGGGAATAAGAGACATAAAGTTCTCCTTGTAGCGTGGGTCTAACAGTGTTACCAACCAGTAATGATTGTCGGCCAAGATGTTCTTAACGCGAGGGTCACGAGACAGGCAGCTTACCATAAAGTCAGCCATGTGCGCCAGACTCTTAACAGCCAGGACTTCAGTAGCCTGACCAACACGTTGACTGAACATGCTGTCCTCCTCCTCCTCCTCCTCCTCCTCATCTACCCTGTCCTCTGGCCAGCCACGCTGAACCGAGGATATGACTGGTGTGCATGTCATATCCTCAATTTGGCCGGAGATTTGCTCCATGTCTTCATCCTCCTCCTCGTCATAGTCCTCCACTGCACGTTGTGATGAGACGAGGCTGGGCTGTGTGTTATCACCCACACCCACTACTGTTTCTTGCTGCAACTCATCGCGCTCCGCCTGCAATGCATCATGTTTGGTTTTGAGCAGAGACCGTTTTAGAAGGCAGAGTAGCGGTATGGTGACGCTAATAATGGCGTCATCACCACTCACCATCTTGGTGGAGTCCTCAAAGTTTTGGAGGATGGTACATAGGTCGGACATCCATCTCCACTCCTCAGGTGTTATGTGTGGAGTTTGACCCATTTCCCGACGGCTTAGGTGATGCAGGTACTCAACAACTGCCCTCTTCTGCTCACATATCCTGACCAACATGTGCAGAGTTGAATTCCAACGCGTGGGGACATCACACACCAGTCTGTGAGCCGGAAGATGCAAACTGCGCTGAAAGCCGGCAAGGCCGGCTGAAGCAGTAGGTGACTTTCGAAAATGTGCAGACAGGCGGCGAACTTTTACCAGCAGATTAGACAGCTCTGGGTATGACTTTAGAAACCGCTGAACCACGAGGTTGAGCACATGGGCCACGCATGGAACATGTGTCAGCTGGCCTCGCCTCAAAGCCGCCACCAGGTTCCGGCCATTGTCACACACGACCTTTCCTGGCTTTAGGTTCAGAGGTGTGAGCCAGTGATCTGCCTGCTGTTTCAGAGCTGTCCACAGCTCTTCTGCATTGTGGGGTTTGTCACCTATGCAGATTAGCTTCAGCACAGCCTGTTGCCGCTTCGCCGAGGCAGTGCTGCAGTGCTTCCAGCTTGGGACTGGTGTGGAGGGTACAGTGGATGAGGATGCGCAGGAGGAGGAGGAGGCTGAAGAGCATGACATTCCGGAGCTGTAGAGTGTGGGTGAAACACTGACTGAGGTAGGGCCTGCAAACCTTGGTGTGGGAAGGACGTGTTCCGTCCCTCGCTCAGACTGGGTCCCAGCTTCCACAATATTAACCCAGTGTGCCGTCAACGAGATGTAGCGGCCTTGCCCACAAGCACTTGTCCACGTGTCTGTGGTTAGGTGGACTTTGGGTGAAACAGCGTTGTTCAGGGCACGTGTGATGTTTTGTGACACGTGGTTATGCAACGCGGGGACGGCACACCGGGAGAAATAGTGGCGGCTAGGGACCGAGTAACGTGGGACAGCTGCCGCCATCAGGTCGCGGAATGCTTCTGTCTCCACCAGCCTAAAAGGCAACATTTCCAGCGCAAGCAGTCGCGAAATGTTAGCATTTAGAACTGTGGCATGTGGGGTGTTGGCAGTGTATTTGCGCCTGCGTTCAAAGGTTTGCTGAATGGATAACTGAACGCTGCGCTGGGACAAGGACGTGCTTGATGATGGTGTTATTTCTGAGTAGGCAACTGCAGGTGCAGGACCGGAGGAGGCTTGTTCGCAGGCAGCATGGACAGGGGATTGGCTCGCATGCACAACCAGCGAAGACGTAGCAGTGACATTAGCAAGCACTGCTCCTCGACTCTGTTGTACTTCCCACAAAGTCGGGTGCTTGGCTGACATGTGCCTGATCATGCTGGTGGTGGTCAGGCTGCTAGTTTTGGTACCCCTGCTGATGCTGGCACGGCAGGTGTTGCAAATGGCCTTTTTAGAATCATCTGGATCCAACTTAAAAAACTGCCAGACTCGGGAAGACCTAACATTTGTACAGGCACCTTGTGTCGTGTTGTTGTTCCGGGGAACGGTTGCCTGACTTCTGCCTGGAGCCACCACCCTGCTTCTTACTGCCTGTTGGGATGCTACGCCTCCCTCCCCCTGTGCACTGCTGTCCTCGCTCTGCATATCCTCCTGCCAGGTTGGGTCAGTTACTGGATCATCCACCACGTCGTCTTCCTCTTCCGCACCCTGCTCCTCCTCCTGACTTCCTGACAATTGTGTCTCATCATCGTCCACCCCTTGTTGAGACACGTTGCCAACTTCCTGAGAACGTGGCTGCTCAAATATTTGGCCATCTGTACATACGATCTCCTCATGACCCACTTCAACATGAGCTGGCGAGAGGCCAGAATGTGCGAATGGAAACGTGAACAGCTCTTCCGAGTGTCCAAGTGTGGGATCATTAATGTCCGAGGACGTGTACTCAGCCTTGTGGTAGGAAGGAGGATCAGGTTCTGAAATGTGCGGTGCAGTATCACGGCTACTGACACTTGACCGTGTGGAAGACAGAGTGTTTGTGGTGGTGCCAATCTGACTGGAAGCATTATCCGCTATCCAACTAACAACCTGTTGACACTGGTCTTGGTTCAAGAGCGGTGTACTGCTGCGGTCCCCAAGAATTTGGGACAGGACGTGCGAGCGACTAGATGTGGCCCTTTGTTGTGGCAAAATTAGAGCTTGCCCACGACCTCGGCCTCTGCCTGCACCACCATCACGTCCACTTCCTTGTTCCTTGCCAACGCCCTTGCGCATTTTGCAATGCTGTGCTGACGTGTATTCACTAGACTTGGGCGTTATATTAAAGTTTGTGCAAATTGTGCACCTGTACGCTGCCACCGACAGGCACACACGTGCGGTTTTTAAATGCAAGCACGGACGCACTAAGAACCTAACAGGTTTTAGGAGCAAAAATTAATGATGAGAACTCTGACACTATCAGCCACTGCTGACTGACGTGTATTATACACTACACTTGTGCGTTATATAATAGTTTGGTAAAAACGCACAGAAGTGCACCTGTACGCTGCCACCGACAGGCACACACGTGCGGTTTTTAAATGCAAGCACGGACGCACTAAGAACCTAACAGGTTTTAGGAGCAAAAATTAATGACGAGAACTCTGACACTATCAGCCACTGCTGACTGACGTGTATTATACACTACACTTGTGCGTTATATAATAGTTTGGTAAAAACGCACACAAGTGCACCTGTACGCTGCCACCGACAGGCACACACGTGCGGTTTTTAAATGCAAGCACGGACGCACTAAGAACCTAACACAGGTTTTAGGAGCAAAAATTAATGACGAGAACTCTGACACTATCAGCCACTGCTGACTGACGTGTATTATACACTACACTTGTGCGTTATATAATAGTTTGGTAAAAACGCACACAAGTGCACCTGTACGCTGCCACCGACAGGCACACACGTGCGGTTTTTAAATGCAAGCACGGACGCACTAAGAACCTAACACAGGTTTTAGGAGCAAAAATTAATGACGAGAACTCTGACACTATCAGCCACTGCTGACTGACGTGTATTATACACTACACTTGTGCGTTATATAATAGTTTGGTAAAAACGCACACAAGTGCACCTGTACGCTGCCACCGACAGGCACACACGTGCGGTTTTTAAATGCAAGCACGGACGCACTAAGAACCTAACAGGTTTTAGGAGCGACAATTGCTGAGAAGTCTGACACTATCAGGACTGTTTTAGACTGTGTACACCAGCCCCAGATATGATGAAGGCTGGTATACGGTCACCACTAGGAATGGCTATATACCCTGCCTGCCTGCCTGCCTGCCTGTATACTGCTACAATAGTCCTGACAAGGACTCTTTTGGTCACTAGCCTGTATTCCAACCTGGCTATACCCTGCCTGTATACAGCAACAATAGTCCTGAGAAGGACTCTGCTACTGTACTCCGACCTGGCTATACCCTGCCTGCCTGTATACAACTAGAATAGTCCTGAGAAGGACTTTTGGTCACACTGTTTGCAGCCCTGCTACGGAAATAGCTATAAAGGGCCGCAAACCTTTCCCTGAAGCAGCGACCCTCTCCCTGCACTGACTGTCTGGATAGCTGTGAGCAGAGCACAGCGCGCCCGCCGGTATAAAGGCTCGGTCACGCTGTGCAGGCCGGCCAATCACTGCAATTCCACAACTAACAGGGCTGTGGCATTGCAGTGGTCTGCCAGCCAATCCCTGCATGAGGGCTGGCTCTCAAAAGAGCGCCAACATGCAGGGATGAAGACCACGAGTACAGCACGAGTATCGCGAGATTACTCGGTCCCCGTCGAGTAGACCGAGTACAGTGATACTCGTGCGAGTACCGAGTAGTAACAAGCATGCTCGCTCATCACTATTTATTAGTAAAATGGCTTACACTCCCCTTTTTTCCACTTTTTTCTTCACTACTTTTATAAAGAAATTTTTCCTTTCTTTATTCTTAATGCAATTTTATATAGCAACACCACCATTTTTTGCCACGAACATAATTTTTCTTGTCCGTCATCCCGTTCACCCTTACAGGGTTGTGGACAGATGCACTTGTCACTACACTTCTAAGACTCAATACAGGGTCTGGAGCTCAATGCTCCCTTTTTGTTTGTTTTTTCTTCTTTTTTTTCTTTTTTTCATTTTGTCCTTCTTCTTCTTTTTCTGATTTTTGTCTCAAAAAGCTGATGAAATTTGAAACACTATACCCCAGTGATTTTATAAATGTTTCTC
>NW_027443294.1:0-50281 GCF_048569485.1 Anomaloglossus baeobatrachus | reverse complement strand
AAATGAACACATTTTTCTCCAAAACTATAACAGATGCAAGCTTGTCCTGTTTGGTGGAGATATTTAATAAAATAAGTAGAAATCACTAAAAGTTTTGTTTGGTTATCTTGCAATCCCGAGATAATCGTCTCCATGCTCCAAATCCATTTTAAAGCCATTTTTAAGGCATTTCGCGCATACATGAAATGAACACATTTTTCTCCAAAACTATAACAGATGCAAGCTTGTCCTGTTTGGTGGAGATGATATTTAATAAAATAAGTAGAAATCCACTAAAAGTTTTGTTTGGTTATCTTGCAATCCCGAGATAATCGTCTCCATGCTCCAAATCCATTTTAAAGCCATTTTTAAGGCATTTCGCGCATACATGAAATGAACACATTTTTCTCCAAAACTATAACAGATGCAAGCTTGTCCTGTTTGGTGGAGATGATATTTAATAAAATAAGTAGAAATCCACTAAAAGTTTTGTTTGGTTATCTTGCAATCCCGAGATAATCGTCTCCATGCTCCAAATCCATTTTAAAGCCATTTTTAAGGCATTTCGCGCATACATGAAATGAACACATTTTTCTCCAAAACTATAACAGATGCAAGCTTGTCCTGTTTGGTGGAGATGATATTTAATAAAATAAGTAGAAATCCACTAAAAGTTTTGTTTGGTTATCTTGCAATCCCGAGATAATCGTCTCCATGCTCCAAATCCATTTTAAAGCCATTTTTAAGGCATTTCGCGCATACATGAAATGAACACATTTTTCTCCAAAACTATAACAGATGCAAGCTTGTCCTGTTTGGTGGAGATGATATTTAATAAAATAAGTAGAAATCCACTAAAAGTTTTGTTTGGTTATCTTGCAATCCCGAGATAATCGTCTCCATGCTCCAAATCCATTTTAAAGCCATTTTTAAGGCATTTCGCGCATACATGAAATGAACACATTTTTCTCCAAAACTATAACAGATGCAAGCTTGTCCTGTTTGGTGGAGATGATATTTAATAAAATAAGTAGAAATCCACTAAAAGTTTTGTTTGGTTATCTTGCAATCCCGAGATAATCGTCTCCATGCTCCAAATCCATTTTAAAGCCATTTTTAAGGCATTTCGCGCATACATGAAATGAACACATTTTTCTCCAAAACTATAACAGATGCAAGCTTGTCCTGTTTGGTGGAGATGATATTTAATAAAATAAGTAGAAATCCACTAAAAGTTTTGTTTGGTTATCTTGCAATCCCGAGATAATCGTCTCCATGCTCCAAATCCATTTTAAAGCCATTTTTAAGGCATTTCGCGCATACATGAAATGAACACATTTTTCTCCAAAACTATAACAGATGCAAGCTTGTCCTGTTTGGTGGAGATGATATTTAATAAAATAAGTAGAAATCCACTAAAAGTTTTGTTTGGTTATCTTGCAATCCCGAGATAATCGTCTCCATGCTCCAAATCCATTTTAAAGCCATTTTTAAGGCATTTCGCGCATACATGAAATGAACACATTTTTCTCCAAAACTATAACAGATGCAAGCTTGTCCTGTTTGGTGGAGATGATATTTAATAAAATAAGTAGAAATCCACTAAAAGTTTTGTTTGGTTATCTTGCAATCCCGAGATAATCGTCTCCATGCTCCAAATCCATTTTAAAGCCATTTTTAAGGCATTTCGCGCATACATGAAATGAACACATTTTTCTCCAAAACTATAACAGATGCAAGCTTGTCCTGTTTGGTGGAGATGATATTTAATAAAATAAGTAGAAATCCACTAAAAGTTTTGTTTGGTTATCTTGCAATCCCGAGATAATCGTCTCCATGCTCCAAATCCATTTTAAAGCCATTTTTAAGGCATTTCGCGCATACATGAAATGAACACATTTTTCTCCAAAACTATAACAGATGCAAGCTTGTCCTGTTTGGTGGAGATGATATTTAATAAAATAAGTAGAAATCCACTAAAAGTTTTGTTTGGTTATCTTGCAATCCCGAGATAATCGTCTCCATGCTCCAAATCCATTTTAAAGCCATTTTTAAGGCATTTCGCGCATACATGAAATGAACACATTTTTCTCCAAAACTATAACAGATGCAAGCTTGTCCTGTTTGGTGGAGATGATATTTAATAAAATAAGTAGAAATCCACTAAAAGTTTTGTTTGGTTATCTTGCAATCCCGAGATAATCGTCTCCATGCTCCAAATCCATTTTAAAGCCATTTTTAAGGCATTTCGCGCATACATGAAATGAACACATTTTTCTCCAAAACTATAACAGATGCAAGCTTGTCCTGTTTGGTGGAGATGATATTTAATAAAATAAGTAGAAATCCACTAAAAGTTTTGTTTGGTTATCTTGCAATCCCGAGATAATCGTCTCCATGCTCCAAATCCATTTTAAAGCCATTTTTAAGGCATTTCGCGCATACATGAAATGAACACATTTTTCTCCAAAACTATAACAGATGCAAGCTTGTCCTGTTTGGTGGAGATGATATTTAATAAAATAAGTAGAAATCCACTAAAAGTTTTGTTTGGTTATCTTGCAATCCCGAGATAATCGTCTCCATGCTCCAAATCCATTTTAAAGCCATTTTTAAGGCATTTCGCGCATACATGAAATGAACACATTTTTCTCCAAAACTATAACAGATGCAAGCTTGTCCTGTTTGGTGGAGATGATATTTAATAAAATAAGTAGAAATCCACTAAAAGTTTTGTTTGGTTATCTTGCAATCCCGAGATAATCGTCTCCATGCTCCAAATCCATTTTAAAGCCATTTTTAAGGCATTTCGCGCATACATGAAATGAACACATTTTTCTCCAAAACTATAACAGATGCAAGCTTGTCCTGTTTGGTGGAGATGATATTTAATAAAATAAGTAGAAATCCACTAAAAGTTTTGTTTGGTTATCTTGCAATCCCGAGATAATCGTCTCCATGCTCCAAATCCATTTTAAAGCCATTTTTAAGGCATTTCGCGCATACATGAAATGAACACATTTTTCTCCAAAACTATAACAGATGCAAGCTTGTCCTGTTTGGTGGAGATGATATTTAATAAAATAAGTAGAAATCCACTAAAAGTTTTGTTTGGTTATCTTGCAATCCCGAGATAATCGTCTCCATGCTCCAAATCCATTTTAAAGCCATTTTTAAGGCATTTCGCGCATACATGAAATGAACACATTTTTCTCCAAAACTATAACAGATGCAAGCTTGTCCTGTTTGGTGGAGATGATATTTAATAAAATAAGTAGAAATCCACTAAAAGTTTTGTTTGGTTATCTTGCAATCCCGAGATAATCGTCTCCATGCTCCAAATCCATTTTAAAGCCATTTTTAAGGCATTTCGCGCATACATGAAATGAACACATTTTTCTCCAAAACTATAACAGATGCAAGCTTGTCCTGTTTGGTGGAGATGATATTTAATAAAATAAGTAGAAATCCACTAAAAGTTTTGTTTGGTTATCTTGCAATCCCGAGATAATCGTCTCCATGCTCCAAATCCATTTTAAAGCCATTTTTAAGGCATTTCGCGCATACATGAAATGAACACATTTTTCTCCAAAACTATAACAGATGCAAGCTTGTCCTGTTTGGTGGAGATGATATTTAATAAAATAAGTAGAAATCCACTAAAAGTTTTGTTTGGTTATCTTGCAATCCCGAGATAATCGTCTCCATGCTCCAAATCCATTTTAAAGCCATTTTTAAGGCATTTCGCGCATACATGAAATGAACACATTTTTCTCCAAAACTATAACAGATGCAAGCTTGTCCTGTTTGGTGGAGATGATATTTAATAAAATAAGTAGAAATCCACTAAAAGTTTTGTTTGGTTATCTTGCAATCCCGAGATAATCGTCTCCATGCTCCAAATCCATTTTAAAGCCATTTTTAAGGCATTTCGCGCATACATGAAATGAACACATTTTTCTCCAAAACTATAACAGATGCAAGCTTGTCCTGTTTGGTGGAGATGATATTTAATAAAATAAGTAGAAATCCACTAAAAGTTTTGTTTGGTTATCTTGCAATCCCGAGATAATCGTCTCCATGCTCCAAATCCATTTTAAAGCCATTTTTAAGGCATTTCGCGCATACATGAAATGAACACATTTTTCTCCAAAACTATAACAGATGCAAGCTTGTCCTGTTTGGTGGAGATGATATTTAATAAAATAAGTAGAAATCCACTAAAAGTTTTGTTTGGTTATCTTGCAATCCCGAGATAATCGTCTCCATGCTCCAAATCCATTTTAAAGCCATTTTTAAGGCATTTCGCGCATACATGAAATGAACACATTTTTCTCCAAAACTATAACAGATGCAAGCTTGTCCTGTTTGGTGGAGATGATATTTAATAAAATAAGTAGAAATCCACTAAAAGTTTTGTTTGGTTATCTTGCAATCCCGAGATAATCGTCTCCATGCTCCAAATCCATTTTAAAGCCATTTTTAAGGCATTTCGCGCATACATGAAATGAACACATTTTTCTCCAAAACTATAACAGATGCAAGCTTGTCCTGTTTGGTGGAGATGATATTTAATAAAATAAGTAGAAATCCACTAAAAGTTTTGTTTGGTTATCTTGCAATCCCGAGATAATCGTCTCCATGCTCCAAATCCATTTTAAAGCCATTTTTAAGGCATTTCGCGCATACATGAAATGAACACATTTTTCTCCAAAACTATAACAGATGCAAGCTTGTCCTGTTTGGTGGAGATGATATTTAATAAAATAAGTAGAAATCCACTAAAAGTTTTGTTTGGTTATCTTGCAATCCCGAGATAATCGTCTCCATGCTCCAAATCCATTTTAAAGCCATTTTTAAGGCATTTCGCGCATACATGAAATGAACACATTTTTCTCCAAAACTATAACAGATGCAAGCTTGTCCTGTTTGGTGGAGATGATATTTAATAAAATAAGTAGAAATCCACTAAAAGTTTTGTTTGGTTATCTTGCAATCCCGAGATAATCGTCTCCATGCTCCAAATCCATTTTAAAGCCATTTTTAAGGCATTTCGCGCATACATGAAATGAACACATTTTTCTCCAAAACTATAACAGATGCAAGCTTGTCCTGTTTGGTGGAGATGATATTTAATAAAATAAGTAGAAATCCACTAAAAGTTTTGTTTGGTTATCTTGCAATCCCGAGATAATCGTCTCCATGCTCCAAATCCATTTTAAAGCCATTTTTAAGGCATTTCGCGCATACATGAAATGAACACATTTTTCTCCAAAACTATAACAGATGCAAGCTTGTCCTGTTTGGTGGAGATGATATTTAATAAAATAAGTAGAAATCCACTAAAAGTTTTGTTTGGTTATCTTGCAATCCCGAGATAATCGTCTCCATGCTCCAAATCCATTTTAAAGCCATTTTTAAGGCATTTCGCGCATACATGAAATGAACACATTTTTCTCCAAAACTATAACAGATGCAAGCTTGTCCTGTTTGGTGGAGATGATATTTAATAAAATAAGTAGAAATCCACTAAAAGTTTTGTTTGGTTATCTTGCAATCCCGAGATAATCGTCTCCATGCTCCAAATCCATTTTAAAGCCATTTTTAAGGCATTTCGCGCATACATGAAATGAACACATTTTTCTCCAAAACTATAACAGATGCAAGCTTGTCCTGTTTGGTGGAGATGATATTTAATAAAATAAGTAGAAATCCACTAAAAGTTTTGTTTGGTTATCTTGCAATCCCGAGATAATCGTCTCCATGCTCCAAATCCATTTTAAAGCCATTTTTAAGGCATTTCGCGCATACATGAAATGAACACATTTTTCTCCAAAACTATAACAGATGCAAGCTTGTCCTGTTTGGTGGAGATGATATTTAATAAAATAAGTAGAAATCCACTAAAAGTTTTGTTTGGTTATCTTGCAATCCCGAGATAATCGTCTCCATGCTCCAAATCCATTTTAAAGCCATTTTTAAGGCATTTCGCGCATACATGAAATGAACACATTTTCTTCTCCAAAACTATAACAGATGCAAGCTTGTCCTGTTTGGTGGAGATGATATTTAATAAAATAAGTAGAAATCCACTAAAAGTTTGTTTGGTTTATCTTGCAATCCCGAGATAATCGTCTCCATGCTCCAAATCCATTTTAAAGCCATTTTTAAGGCATTTCGCGCATACATGAAATGAACACATTTTTCTCCAAAACTATAACAGATGCAAGCTTGTCCTGTTTGGTGGAGATGATATTTAATAAAATAAGTAGAAATCCACTAAAAGTTTTGTTTGGTTATCTTGCAATCCCGAGATAATCGTCTCCATGCTCCAAATCCATTTTAAAGCCATTTTTAAGGCATTTCGCGCATACATGAAATGAACACATTTTTCTCCAAAACTATAACAGATGCAAGCTTGTCCTGTTTGGTGGAGATGATATTTAATAAAATAAGTAGAAATCCACTAAAAGTTTTGTTTGGTTATCTTGCAATCCCGAGATAATCGTCTCCATGCTCCAAATCCATTTTAAAGCCATTTTTAAGGCATTTCGCGCATACATGAAATGAACACATTTTTCTCCAAAACTATAACAGATGCAAGCTTGTCCTGTTTGGTGGAGATGATATTTAATAAAATAAGTAGAAATCCACTAAAAGTTTTGTTTGGTTATCTTGCAATCCCGAGATAATCGTCTCCATGCTCCAAATCCATTTTAAAGCCATTTTTAAGGCATTTCGCGCATACATGAAATGAACACATTTTTCTCCAAAACTATAACAGATGCAAGCTTGTCCTGTTTGGTGGAGATGATATTTAATAAAATAAGTAGAAATCCACTAAAAGTTTTGTTTGGTTATCTTGCAATCCCGAGATAATCGTCTCCATGCTCCAAATCCATTTTAAAGCCATTTTTAAGGCATTTCGCGCATACATGAAATGAACACATTTTTCTCCAAAACTATAACAGATGCAAGCTTGTCCTGTTTGGTGGAGATGATATTTAATAAAATAAGTAGAAATCCACTAAAAGTTTTGTTTGGTTATCTTGCAATCCCGAGATAATCGTCTCCATGCTCCAAATCCATTTTAAAGCCATTTTTAAGGCATTTCGCGCATACATGAAATGAACACATTTTTCTCCAAAACTATAACAGATGCAAGCTTGTCCTGTTTGGTGGAGATGATATTTAATAAAATAAGTAGAAATCCACTAAAAGTTTTGTTTGGTTATCTTGCAATCCCGAGATAATCGTCTCCATGCTCCAAATCCATTTTAAAGCCATTTTTAAGGCATTTCGCGCATACATGAAATGAACACATTTTTCTCCAAAACTATAACAGATGCAAGCTTGTCCTGTTTGGTGGAGATGATATTTAATAAAATAAGTAGAAATCCACTAAAAGTTTTGTTTGGTTATCTTGCAATCCCGAGATAATCGTCTCCATGCTCCAAATCCATTTTAAAGCCATTTTTAAGGCATTTCGCGCATACATGAAATGAACACATTTTTCTCCAAAACTATAACAGATGCAAGCTTGTCCTGTTTGGTGGAGATGATATTTAATAAAATAAGTAGAAATCCACTAAAAGTTTTGTTTGGTTATCTTGCAATCCCGAGATAATCGTCTCCATGCTCCAAATCCATTTAAAGCCATTTTTAAGGCACTTCGCGCATACATGAAATGAACACATTTTTCTCCAAAACTATAACAGATGCAAGCTTGTCCTGTTTGGTGGAGATGATATTTAATAAAATAAGTAGAAATCCACTAAAAGTTTTGTTTGGTTATCTTGCAATCCCGAGATAATCGTCTCCATGCTCCAAATCCATTTTAAAGCCATTTTTAAGGCATTTCGCGCATACATGAAATGAACACATTTTTCTCCAAAACTATAACAGATGCAAGCTTGTCCTGTTTGGTGGAGATGATATTTAATAAAATAAGTAGAAATCCACTAAAAGTTTTGTTTGGTTATATTGCAATCCCGAGATAATCGTCTCCATGCTCCAAATCCATTTTAAAGCCATTTTTAAGGCATTTCGCGCATACATGAAATGAACACATTTTTCTCCAAAACTATAACAGATGCAAGCTTGTCCTGTTTGGTGGAGATGATATTTAATAAAATAAGTAGAAATCCACTAAAAGTTTTGTTTGGTTATCTTGCAATCCCGAGATAATCGTCTCCATGCTCCAAATCCATTTTAAAGCCATTTTTAAGGCATTTCGCGCATACATGAAATGAACACATTTTTCTCCAAAACTATAACAGATGCAAGCTTGTCCTGTTTGGTGGAGATGATATTTAATAAAATAAGTAGAAATCCACTAAAAGTTTTGTTTGGTTATTGCAATCCCGAGATAATCGTCTCCATGCTCCAAATCCATTTTAAAGCCATTTTTAAGGCATTTCGCGCATACATGAAATGAACACATTTTTCTCCAAAACTATAACAGATGCAAGCTTGTCCTGTTTGGTGGAGATGATATTTAATAAAATAAGTAGAAATCCACTAAAAGTTTTGTTTGGTTATCTTGCAATCCCGAGATAATCGTCTCCATGCTCCAAATCCATTTTAAAGCCATTTTTAAGGCATTTCGCGCATACATGAAATGAACACATTTTTCTCCAAAACTATAACAGATGCAAGCTTGTCCTGTTTGGTGGAGATGATATTTAATAAAATAAGTAGAAATCCACTAAAAGTTTTGTTTGGTTATCTTGCAATCCCGAGATAATCGTCTCCATGCTCCAAATCCATTTTAAAGCCATTTTTAAGGCATTTCGCGCATACATGAAATGAACACATTTTTCTCCAAAACTATAACAGATGCAAGCTTGTCCTGTTTGGTGGAGATGATATTTAATAAAATAAGTAGAAATCCACTAAAAGTTTTGTTTGGTTATCTTGCAATCCCGAGATAATCGTCTCCATGCTCCAAATCCATTTTAAAGCCATTTTAAGGCATTTCGCGCATACATGAAATGAACACATTTTTCTCCAAAACTATAACAGATGCAAGCTTGTCCTGTTTGGTGGAGATGATATTTAATAAAATAAGTAGAAATCCACTAAAAGTTTTGTTTGGTTATCTTGCAATCCCGAGATAATCGTCTCCATGCTCCAAATCCATTTTAAAGCCATTTTTAAGGCATTTCGCGCATACATGAAATGAACACATTTTTCTCCAAAACTATAACAGATGCAAGCTTGTCCTGTTTGGTGGAGATGATATTTAATAAAATAAGTAGAAATCCACTAAAAGTTTTGTTTGGTTATCTTGCAATCCCGAGATAATCGTCTCCATGCTCCAAATCCATTTTAAAGCCATTTTTAAGGCATTTCGCGCATACATGAAATGAACACATTTTTCTCCAAAACTATAACAGATGCAAGCTTGTCCTGTTTGGTGGAGATGATATTTAATAAAATAAGTAGAAATCCACTAAAAGTTTTGTTTGGTTATCTTGCAATCCCGAGATAATCGTCTCCATGCTCCAAATCCATTTTAAAGCCATTTTTAAGGCATTTCGCGCATACATGAAATGAACACATTTTTCTCCAAAACTATAACAGATGCAAGCTTGTCCTGTTTGGTGGAGATGATATTTAATAAAATAAGTAGAAATCCACTAAAAGTTTTGTTTGGTTATCTTGCAATCCCGAGATAATCGTCTCCATGCTCCAAATCCATTTTAAAGCCATTTTTAAGGCATTTCGCGCATACATGAAATGAACACATTTTTCTCCAAAACTATAACAGATGCAAGCTTGTCCTGTTTGGTGGAGATGATATTTAATAAAATAAGTAGAAATCCACTAAAAGTTTTGTTTGGTTATCTTGCAATCCCGAGATAATCGTCTCCATGCTCCAAATCCATTTTAAAGCCATTTTTAAGGCATTTCGCGCATACATGAAATGAACACATTTTTCTCCAAAACTATAACAGATGCAAGCTTGTCCTGTTTGGTGGAGATGATATTTAATAAAATAAGTAGAAATCCACTAAAAGTTTTGTTTGGTTATCTTGCAATCCCGAGATAATCGTCTCCATGCTCCAAATCCATTTTAAAGCCATTTTTAAGGCACTTCGCGCATACATGAAATGAACACATTTTTCTCCAAAACTATAACAGATGCAAGCTTGTCCTGTTTGGTGGAGATGATATTTAATAAAATAAGTAGAAATCCACTAAAAGTTTTGTTTGGTTATCTTGCAATCCCGAGATAATCGTCTCCATGCTCCAAATCCATTTTAAAGCCATTTTTAAGGCATTTCGCGCATACATGAAATGAACACATTTTTCTCCAAAACTATAACAGATGCAAGCTTGTCCTGTTTGGTGGAGATGATATTTAATAAAATAAGTAGAAATCCACTAAAAGTTTTGTTTGGTTATATTGCAATCCCGAGATAATCGTCTCCATGCTCCAAATCCATTTTAAAGCCATTTTTAAGGCATTTCGCGCATACATGAAATGAACACATTTTTCTCCAAAACTATAACAGATGCAAGCTTGTCCTGTTTGGTGGAGATGATATTTAATAAAATAAGTAGAAATCCACTAAAAGTTTTGTTTGGTTATCTTGCAATCCCGAGATAATCGTCTCCATGCTCCAAATCCATTTTAAAGCCATTTTTAAGGCATTTCGCGCATACATGAAATGAACACATTTTTCTCCAAAACTATAACAGATGCAAGCTTGTCCTGTTTGGTGGAGATGATATTTAATAAAATAAGTAGAAATCCACTAAAAGTTTTGTTTGGTTATCTTGCAATCCCGAGATAATCGTCTCCATGCTCCAAATCCATTTTAAAGCCATTTTTAAGGCATTTCGCGCATACATGAAATGAACACATTTTTCTCCAAAACTATAACAGATGCAAGCTTGTCCTGTTTGGTGGAGATGATATTTAATAAAATAAGTAGAAATCCACTAAAAGTTTTGTTTGGTTATCTTGCAATCCCGAGATAATCGTCTCCATGCTCCAAATCCATTTTAAAGCCATTTTTAAGGCATTTCGCGCATACATGAAATGAACACATTTTTCTCCAAAACTATAACAGATGCAAGCTTGTCCTGTTTGGTGGAGATGATATTTAATAAAATAAGTAGAAATCCACTAAAAGTTTTGTTTGGTTATCTTGCAATCCCGAGATAATCGTCTCCATGCTCCAAATCCATTTTAAAGCCATTTTTAAGGCACTTCGCGCATACATGAAATGAACACATTTTTCTCCAAAACTATAACAGATGCAAGCTTGTCCTGTTTGGTGGAGATGATATTTAATAAAATAAGTAGAAATCCACTAAAAGTTTTGTTTGGTTATCTTGCAATCCCGAGATAATCGTCTCCATGCTCCAAATCCATTTTAAAGCCATTTTTAAGGCATTTCGCGCATACATGAAATGAACACATTTTTCTCCAAAACTATAACAGATGCAAGCTTGTCCTGTTTGGTGGAGATGATATTTAATAAAATAAGTAGAAATCCACTAAAAGTTTTGTTTGGTTATATTGCAATCCCGAGATAATCGTCTCCATGCTCCAAATCCATTTTAAAGCCATTTTTAAGGCATTTCGCGCATACATGAAATGAACACATTTTTCTCCAAAACTATAACAGATGCAAGCTTGTCCTGTTTGGTGGAGATGATATTTAATAAAATAAGTAGAAATCCACTAAAAGTTTTGTTTGGTTATCTTGCAATCCCGAGATAATCGTCTCCATGCTCCAAATCCATTTTAAAGCCATTTTTAAGGCATTTCGCGCATACATGAAATGAACACATTTTTCTCCAAAACTATAACAGATGCAAGCTTGTCCTGTTTGGTGGAGATGATATTTAATAAAATAAGTAGAAATCCACTAAAAGTTTTGTTTGGTTATCTTGCAATCCCGAGATAATCGTCTCCATGCTCCAAATCCATTTTAAAGCCATTTTTAAGGCATTTCGCGCATACATGAAATGAACACATTTTTCTCCAAAACTATAACAGATGCAAGCTTGTCCTGTTTGGTGGAGATGATATTTAATAAAATAAGTAGAAATCCACTAAAAGTTTTGTTTGGTTATCTTGCAATCCCGAGATAATCGTCTCCATGCTCCAAATCCATTTTAAAGCCATTTTTAAGGCATTTCGCGCATACATGAAATGAACACATTTTTCTCCAAAACTATAACAGATGCAAGCTTGTCCTGTTTGGTGGAGATGATATTTAATAAAATAAGTAGAAATCCACTAAAAGTTTTGTTTGGTTATCTTGCAATCCCGAGATAATCGTCTCCATGCTCCAAATCCATTTTAAAGCCATTTTTAAGGCATTTCGCGCATACATGAAATGAACACATTTTTCTCCAAAACTATAACAGATGCAAGCTTGTCCTGTTTGGTGGAGATGATATTTAATAAAATAAGTAGAAATCCACTAAAAGTTTTGTTTGGTTATCTTGCAATCCCGAGATAATCGTCTCCATGCTCCAAATCCATTTTAAAGCCATTTCAAAGGCATTTTGCGCATACATGAAATGAACACATTTTTCTCCAAAACTATAACACATGCAAGCTTGTCCTGTTTGGTGGAGATGATATTTAATAAAATAAGTAGAAATCCACTAAAAGTTTTGTTTGGTTATCTTGCAATCCCGAGATAATCGTCTCCATGCTCCAAATCCATTTTAAAGCCATTTTTAAGGCATTTCGCGCATACATGAAATGAACACATTTTTCTCCAAAACTATAACAGATGCAAGCTTGTCCTGTTTGGTGGAGATGATATTTAATAAAATAAGTAGAAATCCACTAAAAGTTTTGTTTGGTTATCTTGCAATCCCGAGATAATCGTCTCCATGCTCCAAATCCATTTTAAAGCCATTTTTAAGGCATTTCGCGCATACATGAAATGAACACATTTTTCTCCAAAACTATAACAGATGCAAGCTTGTCCTGTTTGGTGGAGATGATATTTAATAAAATAAGTAGAAATCCACTAAAAGTTTTGTTTGGTTATCTTGCAATCCCGAGATAACGTCTCCATGCTCCAAATCCATTTTAAAGCCATTTTTAAGGCATTTAGCGCATACATGAAATGAACACATTTTTCTCCAAAACTATAACAGATGCAAGCTTGTCCTGTTTGGTGGAGATGATATTTAATAAAATAAGTAGAAATCCACTAAAAGTTTTGTTTGGTTATCTTGCAATCCCGAGATAATCGTCTCCATGCTCCAAATCCATTTTAAAGCCATTTTTAAGGCATTTCGCGCATACATGAAATGAACACATTTTTCTCCAAAACTATAACAGATGCAAGCTTGTCCTGTTTGGTGGAGATAATATTTAATAAAATAAGTAGAAATCTACTAAAAGTTTCGTTTGTTTATATTGCCATCCTGAGATAATCGTCTCCATGCTCCAAATCCATTTTAAAGCCATTTCAAAGGCATTTTGCGCATACATGAAATGAACACATTTTTCTCCAAAACTATAACACATGCAAGCTTGTCCTGTTTGGTGGAGATGATATTTATTAAAATAAGTAGAAATCCACTAAAAGTTTTGTTTGGTTATCTTGCAATCCCGAGATAATCGTCTCCATGCTCCAAATCCATTTTAAAGCCATTTTTAAGGCATTTCGCGCATACATGAAATGAACACATTTTTCTCCAAAACTATAACAGATGCAAGCTTGTCCTGTTTGGTGGAGATGATATTTAATAAAATAAGTAGAAATCCACTAAAAGTTTTGTTTGGTTATCTTGCAATCCCGAGATAATCGTCTCCATGCTCCAAATCCATTTTAAAGCCATTTTTAAGGCATTTCGCGCATACATGAAATGAACACATTTTTCTCCAAAACTATAACAGATGCAAGCTTGTCCTGTTCGGTGGAGATGATATTTAATAAAATAAGTAGAAATCCACTAAAAGTTTTGTTTGGTTATCTTGCAATCCCGAGATAATCGTCTCCATGCTCCAAATCCATTTTAAAGCCATTTTTAAGGCATTTCGCGCATACATGAAATGAACACATTTTTTCTCCAAAACTATAACAGATGCAAGCTTGTCCTGTTTGGTGGAGATGATATTTAATAAAATAAGTAGAAATCCACTAAAAGTTTTGTTTGGTTATCTTGCAATCCCGAGATAATCGTCTCCATGCTCCAAATCCATTTTAAAGCCATTTCAAAGGCATTTTGCGCATACATGAAATAAACACATTTTTCTCCAAAACTATAACACATGCAAGCTTGTCCTGTTTGGTGGAGATGATATTTAATACAATAAGTAGAAATCCACTAAAAGTTTTGTTTGGTTATCTTGCAATCCCGAGATAATCGTCTCCATGCTCCAAATCCATTTTAAAGCCATTTTTAAGGCATTTCGCGCATACATGAAATGAACACATTTTTCTCCAAAACTATAACAGATGCAAGCTTGTCCTGTTTGGTGGAGATAATATTTAATAAAATAAGTAGAAATCTACTAAAAGTTTCGTTTGTTTATATTGCCATCCTGAGATAATCGTCTCCATGCTCCAAATCCATTTTAAAGCCATTTCAAAGGCATTTTGCGCATACATGAAATGAACACATTTTTCTCCAAAACTATAACACATGCAAGCTTGTCCTGTTTGGTGGAGATGATATTTAATAAAATAAGTAGAAATCCACTAAAAGTTTTGTTTGGTTATCTTGCAATCCCGAGATAATCGTCTCCATGCTCCAAATCCATTTTAAAGCCATTTTTAAGGCATTTCGCGCATACATGAAATGAACACATTTTTCTCCAAAACTATAACAGATGCAAGCTTGTCCTGTTTGGTGGAGATGATATTTAATAAAATAAGTAGAAATCCACTAAAAGTTTTGTTTGGTTATCTTGCAATCCCGAGATAATCGTCTCCATGCTCCAAATCCATTTTAAAGCCATTTTTAAGGCATTTCGCGCATACATGAAATGAACACATTTTTCTCCAAAACTAACAGATGCAAGCTTGTCCTGTTTGGTGGAGATGATATTTAATAAAATAAGTAGAAATCCACTAAAAGTTTTGTTTGGTTATCTTGCAATCCCGAGATAATCGTCTCCATGCTCCAAATCCATTTTAAAGCCATTTTTAAGGCATTTCGCGCATACATGAAATGAACACATTTTTCTCCAAAACTATAACAGATGCAAGCTTGTCCTGTTTGGTGGAGATGATATTTAATAAAATAAGTAGAAATCCACTAAAAGTTTTGTTTGGTTATCTTGCAATCCCGAGATAATCGTCTCCATGCTCCAAATCCATTTTAAAGCCATTTTTAAGGCATTTCGCGCATACATGAAATGAACACATTTTTCTCCAAAACTAACAGATGCAAGCTTGTCCTGTTTGGTGGAGATGATATTTAATAAAATAAGTAGAAATCCACTAAAAGTTTTGTTTGGTTATCTTGCAATCCCGAGATAATCGTCTCCATGCTCCAAATCCATTTTAAAGCCATTTTTAAGGCATTTCGCGCATACATGAAATGAACACATTTTTCTCCAAAACTATAACAGATGCAAGCTTGTCCTGTTTGGTGGAGATGATATTTAATAAAATAAGTAGAAATCCACTAAAAGTTTTGTTTGGTTATATTGCAATCCCGAGATAATCGTCTCCATGCTCCAAATCCATTTTAAAGCCATTTTTAAGGCATTTCGCGCATACATGAAATGAACACATTTTTCTCCAAAACTATAACAGATGCAAGCTTGTCCTGTTTGGTGGAGATGATATTTAATAAAATAAGTAGAAATCCACTAAAAGTTTTGTTTGGTTATCTTGCAATCCCGAGATAATCGTCTCCATGCTCCAAATCCATTTTAAAGCCATTTTTAAGGCATTTCGCGCATACATGAAATGAACACATTTTTTCTCCAAAACTATAACAGATGCAAGCTTGTCCTGTTTGGTGGAGATGATATTTAATAAAATAAGTAGAAATCCACTAAAAGTTTTGTTTGGTT
The DNA here is from genome assembly GCF_048569485.1 of Anomaloglossus baeobatrachus. Classification (NCBI taxonomy): domain Eukaryota; kingdom Metazoa; phylum Chordata; class Amphibia; order Anura; family Aromobatidae; genus Anomaloglossus; species Anomaloglossus baeobatrachus. Next base: position 34,287 of record NW_027443294.1, on the reverse strand, counting down.
ATCTTGCAATCCCGAGATAATCGTCTCCATGCTCCAAATCCATTTTAAAGCCATTTTTAAGGCATTTCGCGCATACATGAAATGAACACATTTTTCTCCAAAACTATAACAGATGCAAGCTTGTCCTGTTTGGTGGAGATGATATTTAATAAAATAAGTAGAAATCCACTAAAAGTTTTGTTTGGTTATCTTGCAATCCCGAGATAATCGTCTCCATGCTCCAAATCCATTTTAAAGCCATTTTTAAGGCATTTCGCGCATACATGAAATGAACACATTTTTCTCCAAAACTATAACAGATGCAAGCTTGTCCTGTTCGGTGGAGATGATATTTAATAAAATAAGTAGAAATCCACTAAAAGTTTTGTTTGGTTATCTTGCAATCCCGAGATAATCGTCTCCATGCTCCAAATCCATTTTAAAGCCATTTTTAAGGCATTTCGCGCATACATGAAATGAACACATTTTTCTCCAAAACTATAACAGATGCAAGCTTGTCCTGTTTGGTGGAGATGATATTTAATAAAATAAGTAGAAATCCACTAAAAGTTTTGTTTGGTTATCTTGCAATCCCGAGATAATCGTCTCCATGCTCCAAATCCATTTTAAAGCCATTTCAAAGGCATTTTGCGCATACATGAAATAAACACATTTTTCTCCAAAACTATAACACATGCAAGCTTGTCCTGTTTGGTGGAGATGATATTTAATAAAATAAGTAGAAATCCACTAAAAGTTTTGTTTGGTTATCTTGCAATCCCGAGATAATCGTCTCCATGCTCCAAATCCATTTTAAAGCCATTTTTAAGGCATTTCGCGCATACATGAAATGAACACATTTTTCTCCAAAACTATAACAGATGCAAGCTTGTCCTGTTTGGTGGAGATAATATTTATTAAAATAAGTAGAAATCTACTAAAAGTTTCGTTTGTTTATATTGCCATCCTGAGATAATCGTCTCCATGCTCCAAATCCATTTTAAAGCCATTTCAAAGGCATTTTGCGCATACATGAAATGAACACATTTTTCTCCAAAACTATAACACATGCAAGCTTGTCCTGTTTGGTGGAGATGATATTTAATAAAATAAGTAGAAATCCACTAAAAGTTTTGTTTGGTTATCTTGCAATCCCGAGATAATCGTCTCCATGCTCCAAATCCATTTTAAAGCCATTTTTAAGGCATTTCGCGCATACATGAAATGAACACATTTTTCTCCAAAACTATAACAGATGCAAGCTTGTCCTGTTTGGTGGAGATGATATTTAATAAAATAAGTAGAAATCCACTAAAAGTTTTGTTTGGTTATCTTGCAATCCCGAGATAATCGTCTCCATGCTCCAAATCCATTTAAAGCCATTTTTAAGGCACTTCGCGCATACATGAAATGAACACATTTTTCTCCAAAACTATAACAGATGCAAGCTTGTCCTGTTTGGTGGAGATGATATTTAATAAAATAAGTAGAAATCCACTAAAAGTTTTGTTTGGTTATCTTGCAATCCCGAGATAATCGTCTCCATGCTCCAAATCCATTTTAAAGCCATTTTTAAGGCATTTCGCGCATACATGAAATGAACACATTTTTCTCCAAAACTATAACAGATGCAAGCTTGTCCTGTTTGGTGGAGATGATATTTAATAAAATAAGTAGAAATCCACTAAATGTTTTGTTTGGTTATCTTGCAATCCCGAGATAATCGTCTCCATGCTCCAAATCCATTTTAAAGCCATTTTTAAGGCATTTCGCGCATACATGAAATGAACACATTTTTCTCCAAAACTATAACAGATGCAAGCTTGTCCTGTTTGGTGGAGATGATATTTAATAAAATAAGTAGAAATCCACTAAAAGTTTTGTTTGGTTATCTTGCAATCCCGAGATAATCGTCTCCATGCTCCAAATCCATTTTAAAGCCATTTTTAAGGCATTTCGCGCATACATGAAATGAACACATTTTTCTCCAAAACTATAACAGATGCAAGCTTGTCCTGTTTGGTGGAGATGATATTTAATAAAATAAGTAGAAATATACTAAAAGTTTTGTTTGGTTATCTTGCAATCCCGAGATAATCGTCTCCATGCTCCAAATCCATTTTAAAGCCATTTTTAAGGCACTTCGCGCATACATGAAATGAACACATTTTTCTCCAAAACTATAACAGATGCAAGCTTGTCCTGTTTGGTGGAGATGATATTTAATAAAATAAGTAGAAATCCACTAAAAGTTTTGTTTGGTTATCTTGCAATCCCGAGATAATCGTCTCCATGCTCCAAATCCATTTTAAAGCCATTTTTAAGGCATTTCGCGCATACATGAAATGAACACATTTTTCTCCAAAACTATAACAGATGCAAGCTTGTCCTGTTTGGTGGAGATGATATTTAATAAAATAAGTAGAAATCCACTAAAAGTTTTGTTTGGTTATATTGCAATCCCGAGATAATCGTCTCCATGCTCCAAATCCATTTTAAAGCCATTTTTAAGGCATTTCGCGCATACATGAAATGAACACATTTTTCTCCAAAACTATAACAGATGCAAGCTTGTCCTGTTTGGTGGAGATGATATTTAATAAAATAAGTAGAAATCCACTAAAAGTTTTGTTTGGTTATCTTGCAATCCCGAGATAATCGTCTCCATGCTCCAAATCCATTTTAAAGCCATTTTTAAGGCATTTCGCGCATACATGAAATGAACACATTTTTCTCCAAAACTATAACAGATGCAAGCTTGTCCTGTTTGGTGGAGATGATATTTAATAAAATAAGTAGAAATCCACTAAAAGTTTTGTTTGGTTATCTTGCAATCCCGAGATAATCGTCTCCATGCTCCAAATCCATTTTAAAGCCATTTTTAAGGCATTTCGCGCATACATGAAATGAACACATTTTTCTCCAAAACTATAACAGATGCAAGCTTGTCCTGTTTGGTGGAGATGATATTTAATAAAATAAGTAGAAATCCACTAAAAGTTTTGTTTGGTTATCTTGCAATCCCGAGATAATCGTCTCCATGCTCCAAATCCATTTTAAAGCCATTTTTAAGGCATTTCGCGCATACATGAAATGAACACATTTTTCTCCAAAACTATAACAGATGCAAGCTTGTCCTGTTTGGTGGAGATAATATTTAATAAAATAAGTAGAAATCTACTAAAAGTTTCGTTTGTTTATATTGCCATCCTGAGATAATCGTCTCCATGCTCCAAATCCATTTTAAAGCCATTTCAAAGGCATTTTGCGCATACATGAAATGAACACATTTTTCTCCAAAACTATAACACATGCAAGCTTGTCCTGTTTGGTGGAGATGATATTTAATAAAATAAGTAGAAATCCACTAAAAGTTTTGTTTGGTTATCTTGCAATCCCGAGATAATCGTCTCCATGCTCCAAATCCATTTTAAAGCCATTTTTAAGGCATTTCGCGCATACATGAAATGAACACATTTTTCTCCAAAACTATAACAGATGCAAGCTTGTCCTGTTTGGTGGAGATGATATTTAATAAAATAAGTAGAAATCCACTAAAAGTTTTGTTTGGTTATCTTGCAATCCCGAGATAATCGTCTCCATGCTCCAAATCCATTTTAAAGCCATTTTTAAGGCATTTCGCGCATACATGAAATGAACACATTTTTCTCCAAAACTATAACAGATGCAAGCTTGTCCTGTTCGGTGGAGATGATATTTAATAAAATAAGTAGAAATCCACTAAAAGTTTTGTTTGGTTATCTTGCAATCCCGAGATAATCGTCTCCATGCTCCAAATCCATTTTAAAGCCATTTTTAAGGCATTTCGCGCATACATGAAATGAACACATTTTTCTCCAAAACTATAACAGATGCAAGCTTGTCCTGTTTGGTGGAGATGATATTTAATAAAATAAGTAGAAATCCACTAAAAGTTTTGTTTGGTTATCTTGCAATCCCGAGATAATCGTCTCCATGCTCCAAATCCATTTTAAAGCCATTTCAAAGGCATTTTGCGCATACATGAAATAAACACATTTTTCTCCAAAACTATAACACATGCAAGCTTGTCCTGTTTGGTGGAGATGATATTTAATAAAATAAGTAGAAATCCACTAAAAGTTTTGTTTGGTTATCTTGCAATCCCGAGATAATCGTCTCCATGCTCCAAATCCATTTTAAAGCCATTTTTAAGGCATTTCGCGCATACATGAAATGAACACATTTTTCTCCAAAACTATAACAGATGCAAGCTTGTCCTGTTTGGTGGAGATAATATTTATTAAAATAAGTAGAAATCTACTAAAAGTTTCGTTTGTTTATATTGCCATCCTGAGATAATCGTCTCCATGCTCCAAATCCATTTTAAAGCCATTTCAAAGGCATTTTGCGCATACATGAAATGAACACATTTTTCTCCAAAACTATAACACATGCAAGCTTGTCCTGTTTGGTGGAGATGATATTTAATAAAATAAGTAGAAATCCACTAAAAGTTTTGTTTGGTTATCTTGCAATCCCGAGATAATCGTCTCCATGCTCCAAATCCATTTTAAAGCCATTTTTAAGGCATTTCGCGCATACATGAAATGAACACATTTTTCTCCAAAACTATAACAGATGCAAGCTTGTCCTGTTTGGTGGAGATGATATTTAATAAAATAAGTAGAAATCCACTAAAAGTTTTGTTTGGTTATCTTGCAATCCCGAGATAATCGTCTCCATGCTCCAAATCCATTTAAAGCCATTTTTAAGGCACTTCGCGCATACATGAAATGAACACATTTTTCTCCAAAACTATAACAGATGCAAGCTTGTCCTGTTTGGTGGAGATGATATTTAATAAAATAAGTAGAAATCCACTAAAAGTTTTGTTTGGTTATCTTGCAATCCCGAGATAATCGTCTCCATGCTCCAAATCCATTTTAAAGCCATTTTTAAGGCATTTCGCGCATACATGAAATGAACACATTTTTCTCCAAAACTATAACAGATGCAAGCTTGTCCTGTTTGGTGGAGATGATATTTAATAAAATAAGTAGAAATCCACTAAAAGTTTTGTTTGGTTATATTGCAATCCCGAGATAATCGTCTCCATGCTCCAAATCCATTTTAAAGCCATTTTTAAGGCTTTTCGCGCATACATGAAATGAACACATTTTTCTCCAAAACTATAACAGATGCAAGCTTGTCCTGTTTGGTGGAGATGATATTTAATAAAATAAGTAGAAATCCACTAAAAGTTTTGTTTGGTTATCTTGCAATCCCGAGATAATCGTCTCCATGCTCCAAATCCATTTTAAAGCCATTTTTAAGGCATTTCGCGCATACATGAAATGAACACATTTTTCTCCAAAACTATAACAGATGCAAGCTTGTCCTGTTTGGTGGAGATGATATTTAATAAAATAAGTAGAAATCCACTAAAAGTTTTGTTTGGTTATCTTGCAATCCCGAGATAATCGTCTCCATGCTCCAAATCCATTTTAAAGCCATTTTTAAGGCATTTCGCGCATACATGAAATGAACACATTTTTCTCCAAAACTAACAGATGCAAGCTTGTCCTGTTTGGTGGAGATGATATTTAATAAAATAAGTAGAAATCCACTAAAAGTTTTGTTTGGTTATCTTGCAATCCCGAGATAATCGTCTCCATGCTCCAAATCCATTTTAAAGCCATTTTTAAGGCATTTCGCGCATACATGAAATGAACACATTTTTCTCCAAAACTATAACAGATGCAAGCTTGTCCTGTTTGGTGGAGATGATATTTAATAAAATAAGTAGAAATCCACTAAAAGTTTTGTTTGGTTATATTGCAATCCCGAGATAATCGTCTCCATGCTCCAAATCCATTTTAAAGCCATTTTTAAGGCATTTCGCGCATACATGAAATGAACACATTTTTCTCCAAAACTATAACAGATGCAAGCTTGTCCTGTTTGGTGGAGATGATATTTAATAAAATAAGTAGAAATCCACTAAAAGTTTTGTTTGGTTATCTTGCAATCCCGAGATAATCGTCTCCATGCTCCAAATCCATTTTAAAGCCATTTTTAAGGCATTTCGCGCATACATGAAATGAACACATTTTTCTCCAAAACTATAACAGATGCAAGCTTGTCCTGTTTGGTGGAGATGATATTTAATAAAATAAGTAGAAATCCACTAAAAGTTTTGTTTGGTTATCTTGCAATCCCGAGATAATCGTCTCCATGCTCCAAATCCATTTTAAAGCCATTTTTAAGGCATTTCGCGCATACATGAAATGAACACATTTTTCTCCAAAACTATAACAGATGCAAGCTTGTCCTGTTTGATGGAGATGATATTTAATAAAATAAGTAGAAATCCACTAAAAGTTTTGTTTGGTTATCTTGCAATCCCGAGATAATCGTCTCCATGCTCCAAATCCATTTTAAAGCCATTTTTAAGGCATTTCGCGCATACATGAAATGAACACATTTTTCTCCAAAACTATAACAGATGCAAGCTTGTCCTGTTTGGTGGAGATGATATTTAATAAAATAAGTAGAAATCCACTAAAAGTTTTGTTTGGTTATCTTGCAATCCCGAGATAATCGTCTCCATGCTCCAAATCCATTTTAAAGCCATTTTTAAGGCATTTCGCGCATACATGAAATGAACACATTTTTCTCCAAAACTATAACAGATGCAAGCTTGTCCTGTTTGGTGGAGATGATATTTAATAAAATAAGTAGAAATCCACTAAAAGTTTTGTTTGGTTATCTTGCAATCCCGAGATAATCGTCTCCATGCTCCAAATCCATTTTAAAGCCATTTTTAAGGCATTTCGCGCATACATGAAATGAACACATTTTTCTCCAAAACTATAACAGATGCAAGCTTGTCCTGTTTGGTGGAGATGATATTTAATAAAATAAGTAGAAATCCACTAAAAGTTTTGTTTGGTTATCTTGCAATCCCGAGATAATCGTCTCCATGCTCCAAATCCATTTTAAAGCCATTTTTAAGGCATTTCGCGCATACATGAAATGAACACATTTTTCTCCAAAACTATAACAGATGCAAGCTTGTCCTGTTTGGTGGAGATGATATTTAATAAAATAAGTAGAAATCCACTAAATGTTTTGTTTGGTTATCTTGCAATCCCGAGATAATCGTCTCCATGCTCCAAATCCATTTTAAAGCCATTTTTAAGGCATTTCGCGCATACATGAAATGAACACATTTTTCTCCAAAACTATAACAGATGCAAGCTTGTCCTGTTTGGTGGAGATGATATTTAATAAAATAAGTAGAAATCCACTAAAAGTTTTGTTTGGTTATCTTGCAATCCCGAGATAATCGTCTCCATGCTCCAAATCCATTTTAAAGCCATTTTTAAGGCATTTCGCGCATACATGAAATGAACACATTTTTCTCCAAAACTATAACAGATGCAAGCTTGTCCTGTTTGGTGGAGATGATATTTAATAAAATAAGTAGAAATATACTAAAAGTTTTGTTTGGTTATCTTGCAATCCCGAGATAATCGTCTCCATGCTCCAAATCCATTTTAAAGCCATTTTTAAGGCACTTCGCGCATACATGAAATGAACACATTTTTCTCCAAAACTATAACAGATGCAAGCTTGTCCTGTTTGGTGGAGATGATATTTAATAAAATAAGTAGAAATCCACTAAAAGTTTTGTTTGGTTATCTTGCAATCCCGAGATAATCGTCTCCATGCTCCAAATCCATTTTAAAGCCATTTTTAAGGCATTTCGCGCATACATGAAATGAACACATTTTTCTCCAAAACTATAACAGATGCAAGCTTGTCCTGTTTGGTGGAGATGATATTTAATAAAATAAGTAGAAATCCACTAAAAGTTTTGTTTGGTTATATTGCAATCCCGAGATAATCGTCTCCATGCTCCAAATCCATTTTAAAGCCATTTTTAAGGCATTTCGCGCATACATGAAATGAACACATTTTTCTCCAAAACTATAACAGATGCAAGCTTGTCCTGTTTGGTGGAGATGATATTTAATAAAATAAGTAGAAATCCACTAAAAGTTTTGTTTGGTTATCTTGCAATCCCGAGATAATCGTCTCCATGCTCCAAATCCATTTTAAAGCCATTTTTAAGGCATTTCGCGCATACATGAAATGAACACATTTTTCTCCAAAACTATAACAGATGCAAGCTTGTCCTGTTTGGTGGAGATGATATTTAATAAAATAAGTAGAAATCCACTAAAAGTTTTGTTTGGTTATCTTGCAATCCCGAGATAATCGTCTCCATGCTCCAAATCCATTTTAAAGCCATTTTTAAGGCATTTCGCGCATACATGAAATGAACACATTTTTCTCCAAAACTATAACAGATGCAAGCTTGTCCTGTTTGGTGGAGATGATATTTAATAAAATAAGTAGAAATCCACTAAAAGTTTTGTTTGGTTATCTTGCAATCCCGAGATAATCGTCTCCATGCTCCAAATCCATTTTAAAGCCATTTTTAAGGCATTTCGCGCATACATGAAATGAACACATTTTTCTCCAAAACTATAACAGATGCAAGCTTGTCCTGTTTGGTGGAGATAATATTTAATAAAATAAGTAGAAATCTACTAAAAGTTTCGTTTGTTTATATTGCCATCCTGAGATAATCGTCTCCATGCTCCAAATCCATTTTAAAGCCATTTCAAAGGCATTTTGCGCATACATGAAATGAACACATTTTTCTCCAAAACTATAACACATGCAAGCTTGTCCTGTTTGGTGGAGATGATATTTAATAAAATAAGTAGAAATCCACTAAAAGTTTTGTTTGGTTATCTTGCAATCCCGAGATAATCGTCTCCATGCTCCAAATCCATTTTAAAGCCATTTTTAAGGCATTTCGCGCATACATGAAATGAACACATTTTTCTCCAAAACTATAACAGATGCAAGCTTGTCCTGTTTGGTGGAGATGATATTTAATAAAATAAGTAGAAATCCACTAAAAGTTTTGTTTGGTTATCTTGCAATCCCGAGATAATCGTCTCCATGCTCCAAATCCATTTTAAAGCCATTTTTAAGGCATTTCGCGCATACATGAAATGAACACATTTTTCTCCAAAACTATAACAGATGCAAGCTTGTCCTGTTCGGTGGAGATGATATTTAATAAAATAAGTAGAAATCCACTAAAAGTTTTGTTTGGTTATCTTGCAATCCCGAGATAATCGTCTCCATGCTCCAAATCCATTTTAAAGCCATTTTTAAGGCATTTCGCGCATACATGAAATGAACACATTTTTCTCCAAAACTATAACAGATGCAAGCTTGTCCTGTTTGGTGGAGATGATATTTAATAAAATAAGTAGAAATCCACTAAAAGTTTTGTTTGGTTATCTTGCAATCCCGAGATAATCGTCTCCATGCTCCAAATCCATTTTAAAGCCATTTCAAAGGCATTTTGCGCATACATGAAATAAACACATTTTTCTCCAAAACTATAACACATGCAAGCTTGTCCTGTTTGGTGGAGATGATATTTAATAAAATAAGTAGAAATCCACTAAAAGTTTTGTTTGGTTATCTTGCAATCCCGAGATAATCGTCTCCATGCTCCAAATCCATTTTAAAGCCATTTTTAAGGCATTTCGCGCATACATGAAATGAACACATTTTTCTCCAAAACTATAACAGATGCAAGCTTGTCCTGTTTGGTGGAGATAATATTTAATAAAATAAGTAGAAATCTACTAAAAGTTTCGTTTGTTTATATTGCCATCCTGAGATAATCGTCTCCATGCTCCAAATCCATTTTAAAGCCATTTCAAAGGCATTTTGCGCATACATGAAATGAACACATTTTTCTCCAAAACTATAACACATGCAAGCTTGTCCTGTTTGGTGGAGATGATATTTAATAAAATAAGTAGAAATCCACTAAAAGTTTTGTTTGGTTATCTTGCAATCCCGAGATAATCGTCTCCATGCTCCAAATCCATTTTAAAGCCATTTTTAAGGCATTTCGCGCATACATGAAATGAACACATTTTTCTCCAAAACTATAACAGATGCAAGCTTGTCCTGTTTGGTGGAGATGATATTTAATAAAATAAGTAGAAATCCACTAAAAGTTTTGTTTGGTTATCTTGCAATCCCGAGATAATCGTCTCCATGCTCCAAATCCATTTTAAAGCCATTTTTAAGGCATTTCGCGCATACATGAAATGAACACATTTTTCTCCAAAACTATAACAGATGCAAGCTTGTCCTGTTCGGTGGAGATGATATTTAATAAAATAAGTAGAAATCCACTAAAAGTTTTGTTTGGTTATCTTGCAATCCCGAGATAATCGTCTCCATGCTCCAAATCCATTTTAAAGCCATTTTTAAGGCATTTCGCGCATACATGAAATGAACACATTTTTCTCCAAAACTATAACAGATGCAAGCTTGTCCTGTTTGGTGGAGATGATATTTAATAAAATAAGTAGAAATCCACTAAAAGTTTTGTTTGGTTATCTTGCAATCCCGAGATAATCGTCTCCATGCTCCAAATCCATTTTAAAGCCATTTCAAAGGCATTTTGCGCATACATGAAATAAACACATTTTTCTCCAAAACTATAACACATGCAAGCTTGTCCTGTTTGGTGGAGATGATATTTAATAAAATAAGTAGAAATCCACTAAAAGTTTTGTTTGGTTATCTTGCAATCCCGAGATAATCGTCTCCATGCTCCAAATCCATTTTAAAGCCATTTTTAAGGCATTTCGCGCATACATGAAATGAACACATTTTTCTCCAAAACTATAACAGATGCAAGCTTGTCCTGTTTGGTGGAGATAATATTTATTAAAATAAGTAGAAATCTACTAAAAGTTTCGTTTGTTTATATTGCCATCCTGAGATAATCGTCTCCATGCTCCAAATCCATTTAAAGCCATTTTTAAGGCACTTCGCGCATACATGAAATGAACACATTTTTCTCCAAAACTATAACAGATGCAAGCTTGTCCTGTTTGGTGGAGATGATATTTAATAAAATAAGTAGAAATCCACTAAAAGTTTTGTTTGGTTATCTTGCAATCCCGAGATAATCGTCTCCATGCTCCAAATCCATTTTAAAGCCATTTTTAAGGCATTTCGCGCATACATGAAATGAACACATTTTTCTCCAAAACTATAACAGATGCAAGCTTGTCCTGTTTGGTGGAGATGATATTTAATAAAATAAGTAGAAATCCACTAAAAGTTTTGTTTGGTTATATTGCAATCCCGAGATAATCGTCTCCATGCTCCAAATCCATTTTAAAGCCATTTTTAAGGCTTTTCGCGCATACATGAAATGAACACATTTTTCTCCAAAACTATAACAGATGCAAGCTTGTCCTGTTTGGTGGAGATGATATTTAATAAAATAAGTAGAAATCCACTAAAAGTTTTGTTTGGTTATCTTGCAATCCCGAGATAATCGTCTCCATGCTCCAAATCCATTTTAAAGCCATTTTTAAGGCATTTCGCGCATACATGAAATGAACACATTTTTCTCCAAAACTATAACAGATGCAAGCTTGTCCTGTTTGGTGGAGATGATATTTAATAAAATAAGTAGAAATCCACTAAAAGTTTTGTTTGGTTATCTTGCAATCCCGAGATAATCGTCTCCATGCTCCAAATCCATTTTAAAGCCATTTTTAAGGCATTTCGCGCATACATGAAATGAACACATTTTTCTCCAAAACTAACAGATGCAAGCTTGTCCTGTTTGGTGGAGATGATATTTAATAAAATAAGTAGAAATCCACTAAAAGTTTTGTTTGGTTATCTTGCAATCCCGAGATAATCGTCTCCATGCTCCAAATCCATTTTAAAGCCATTTTTAAGGCATTTCGCGCATACATGAAATGAACACATTTTTCTCCAAAACTATAACAGATGCAAGCTTGTCCTGTTTGGTGGAGATGATATTTAATAAAATAAGTAGAAATCCACTAAAAGTTTTGTTTGGTTATATTGCAATCCCGAGATAATCGTCTCCATGCTCCAAATCCATTTTAAAGCCATTTTTAAGGCATTTCGCGCATACATGAAATGAACACATTTTTCTCCAAAACTATAACAGATGCAAGCTTGTCCTGTTTGGTGGAGATGATATTTAATAAAATAAGTAGAAATCCACTAAAAGTTTTGTTTGGTTATCTTGCAATCCCGAGATAATCGTCTCCATGCTCCAAATCCATTTTAAAGCCATTTTTAAGGCATTTCGCGCATACATGAAATGAACACATTTTTCTCCAAAACTATAACAGATGCAAGCTTGTCCTGTTTGGTGGAGATGATATTTAATAAAATAAGTAGAAATCCACTAAAAGTTTTGTTTGGTTATCTTGCAATCCCGAGATAATCGTCTCCATGCTCCAAATCCATTTTAAAGCCATTTTTAAGGCATTTCGCGCATACATGAAATGAACACATTTTTCTCCAAAACTATAACAGATGCAAGCTTGTCCTGTTTGATGGAGATGATATTTAATAAAATAAGTAGAAATCCACTAAAAGTTTTGTTTGGTTATCTTGCAATCCCGAGATAATCGTCTCCATGCTCCAAATCCATTTTAAAGCCATTTTTAAGGCATTTCGCGCATACATGAAATGAACACATTTTTCTCCAAAACTATAACAGATGCAAGCTTGTCCTGTTTGGTGGAGATGATATTTAATAAAATAAGTAGAAATCCACTAAAAGTTTTGTTTGGTTATCTTGCAATCCCGAGATAATCGTCTCCATGCTCCAAATCCATTTTAAAGCCATTTTTAAGGCATTTCGCGCATACATGAAATGAACACATTTTTCTCCAAAACTATAACAGATGCAAGCTTGTCCTGTTTGGTGGAGATGATATTTAATAAAATAAGTAGAAATCCACTAAAAGTTTTGTTTGGTTATCTTGCAATCCCGAGATAATCGTCTCCATGCTCCAAATCCATTTTAAAGCCATTTTTAAGGCATTTCGCGCATACATGAAATGAACACATTTTTCTCCAAAACTATAACAGATGCAAGCTTGTCCTGTTTGGTGGAGATGATATTTAATAAAATAAGTAGAAATCCACTAAAAGTTTTGTTTGGTTATCTTGCAATCCCGAGATAATCGTCTCCATGCTCCAAATCCATTTTAAAGCCATTTTTAAGGCATTTCGCGCATACATGAAATGAACACATTTTTCTCCAAAACTATAACAGATGCAAGCTTGTCCTGTTTGGTGGAGATGATATTTAATAAAATAAGTAGAAATCCACTAAATGTTTTGTTTGGTTATCTTGCAATCCCGAGATAATCGTCTCCATGCTCCAAATCCATTTTAAAGCCATTTTTAAGGCATTTCGCGCATACATGAAATGAACACATTTTTCTCCAAAACTATAACAGATGCAAGCTTGTCCTGTTTGGTGGAGATGATATTTAATAAAATAAGTAGAAATCCACTAAAAGTTTTGTTTGGTTATCTTGCAATCCCGAGATAATCGTCTCCATGCTCCAAATCCATTTTAAAGCCATTTTTAAGGCATTTCGCGCATACATGAAATGAACACATTTTTCTCCAAAACTATAACAGATGCAAGCTTGTCCTGTTTGGTGGAGATGATATTTAATAAAATAAGTAGAAATATACTAAAAGTTTTGTTTGGTTATCTTGCAATCCCGAGATAATCGTCTCCATGCTCCAAATCCATTTTAAAGCCATTTTTAAGGCACTTCGCGCATACATGAAATGAACACATTTTTCTCCAAAACTATAACAGATGCAAGCTTGTCCTGTTTGGTGGAGATGATATTTAATAAAATAAGTAGAAATCCACTAAAAGTTTTGTTTGGTTATCTTGCAATCCCGAGATAATCGTCTCCATGCTCCAAATCCATTTTAAAGCCATTTTTAAGGCATTTCGCGCATACATGAAATGAACACATTTTTCTCCAAAACTATAACAGATGCAAGCTTGTCCTGTTTGGTGGAGATGATATTTAATAAAATAAGTAGAAATCCACTAAAAGTTTTGTTTGGTTATATTGCAATCCCGAGATAATCGTCTCCATGCTCCAAATCCATTTTAAAGCCATTTTTAAGGCATTTCGCGCATACATGAAATGAACACATTTTTCTCCAAAACTATAACAGATGCAAGCTTGTCCTGTTTGGTGGAGATGATATTTAATAAAATAAGTAGAAATCCACTAAAAGTTTTGTTTGGTTATCTTGCAATCCCGAGATAATCGTCTCCATGCTCCAAATCCATTTTAAAGCCATTTTTAAGGCATTTCGCGCATACATGAAATGAACACATTTTTCTCCAAAACTATAACAGATGCAAGCTTGTCCTGTTTGGTGGAGATGATATTTAATAAAATAAGTAGAAATCCACTAAAAGTTTTGTTTGGTTATCTTGCAATCCCGAGATAATCGTCTCCATGCTCCAAATCCATTTTAAAGCCATTTTTAAGGCATTTCGCGCATACATGAAATGAACACATTTTTCTCCAAAACTATAACAGATGCAAGCTTGTCCTGTTTGGTGGAGATGATATTTAATAAAATAAGTAGAAATCCACTAAAAGTTTTGTTTGGTTATCTTGCAATCCCGAGATAATCGTCTCCATGCTCCAAATCCATTTTAAAGCCATTTTTAAGGCACTTCGCGCATACATGAAATGAACACATTTTTCTCCAAAACTATAACAGATGCAAGCTTGTCCTGTTTGGTGGAGATGATATTTAATAAAATAAGTAGAAATCCACTAAAAGTTTTGTTTGGTTATCTTGCAATCCCGAGATAATCGTCTCCATGCTCCAAATCCATTTTAAAGCCATTTTTAAGGCATTTCGCGCATACATGAAATGAACACATTTTTCTCCAAAACTATAACAGATGCAAGCTTGTCCTGTTTGGTGGAGATGATATTTAATAAAATAAGTAGAAATCCACTAAAAGTTTTGTTTGGTTATATTGCAATCCCGAGATAATCGTCTCCATGCTCCAAATCCATTTTAAAGCCATTTTTAAGGCATTTCGCGCATACATGAAATGAACACATTTTTCTCCAAAACTATAACAGATGCAAGCTTGTCCTGTTTGGTGGAGATGATATTTAATAAAATAAGTAGAAATCCACTAAAAGTTTTGTTTGGTTATCTTGCAATCCCGAGATAATCGTCTCCATGCTCCAAATCCATTTTAAAGCCATTTTTAAGGCATTTCGCGCATACATGAAATGAACACATTTTTCTCCAAAACTATAACAGATGCAAGCTTGTCCTGTTTGGTGGAGATGATATTTAATAAAATAAGTAGAAATCCACTAAAAGTTTTGTTTGGTTATCTTGCAATCCCGAGATAATCGTCTCCATGCTCCAAATCCATTTTAAAGCCATTTTTAAGGCATTTCGCGCATACATGAAATGAACACATTTTTCTCCAAAACTATAACAGATGCAAGCTTGTCCTGTTTGGTGGAGATGATATTTAATAAAATAAGTAGAAATCCACTAAAAGTTTTGTTTGGTTATCTTGCAATCCCGAGATAATCGTCTCCATGCTCCAAATCCATTTTAAAGCCATTTTTAAGGCATTTCGCGCATACATGAAATGAACACATTTTTCTCCAAAACTATAACAGATGCAAGCTTGTCCTGTTTGGTGGAGATGATATTTAATAAAATAAGTAGAAATCCACTAAAAGTTTTGTTTGGTTATCTTGCAATCCCGAGATAATCGTCTCCATGCTCCAAATCCATTTTAAAGCCATTTTTAAGGCATTTCGCGCATACATGAAATGAACACATTTTTCTCCAAAACTATAACAGATGCAAGCTTGTCCTGTTTGGTGGAGATGATATTTAATAAAATAAGTAGAAATCCACTAAAAGTTTTGTTTGGTTATCTTGCAATCCCGAGATAATCGTCTCCATGCTCCAAATCCATTTTAAAGCCATTTCAAAGGCATTTTGCGCATACATGAAATGAACACATTTTTCTCCAAAACTATAACACATGCAAGCTTGTCCTGTTTGGTGGAGATGATATTTAATAAAATAAGTAGAAATCCACTAAAAGTTTTGTTTGGTTATCTTGCAATCCCGAGATAATCGTCTCCATGCTCCAAATCCATTTTAAAGCCATTTTTAAGGCATTTCGCGCATACATGAAATGAACACATTTTTCTCCAAAACTATAACAGATGCAAGCTTGTCCTGTTTGGTGGAGATGATATTTAATAAAATAAGTAGAAATCCACTAAAAGTTTTGTTTGGTTATCTTGCAATCCCGAGATAATCGTCTCCATGCTCCAAATCCATTTTAAAGCCATTTTTAAGGCATTTCGCGCATACATGAAATGAACACATTTTTCTCCAAAACTATAACAGATGCAAGCTTGTCCTGTTTGGTGGAGATGATATTTAATAAAATAAGTAGAAATCCACTAAAAGTTTTGTTTGGTTATCTTGCAATCCCGAGATAATCGTCTCCATGCTCCAAATCCATTTTAAAGCCATTTTTAAGGCATTTCGCGCATACATGAAATGAACACATTTTTCTCCAAAACTATAACAGATGCAAGCTTGTCCTGTTTGGTGGAGATGATATTTAATAAAATAAGTAGAAATCCACTAAAAGTTTTGTTTGGTTATCTTGCAATCCCGAGATAATCGTCTCCATGCTCCAAATCCATTTTAAAGCCATTTTTAAGGCATTTCGCGCATACATGAAATGAACACATTTTTCTCCAAAACTATAACAGATGCAAGCTTGTCCTGTTTGGTGGAGATAATATTTAATAAAATAAGTAGAAATCTACTAAAAGTTTCGTTTGTTTATATTGCCATCCTGAGATAATCGTCTCCATGCTCCAAATCCATTTTAAAGCCATTTCAAAGGCATTTTGCGCATACATGAAATGAACACATTTTTCTCCAAAACTATAACACATGCAAGCTTGTCCTGTTTGGTGGAGATGATATTTAATAAAATAAGTAGAAATCCACTAAAAGTTTTGTTTGGTTATCTTGCAATCCCGAGATAATCGTCTCCATGCTCCAAATCCATTTTAAAGCCATTTTTAAGGCATTTCGCGCATACATGAAATGAACACATTTTTCTCCAAAACTATAACAGATGCAAGCTTGTCCTGTTTGGTGGAGATGATATTTAATAAAATAAGTAGAAATCCACTAAAAGTTTTGTTTGGTTATCTTGCAATCCCGAGATAATCGTCTCCATGCTCCAAATCCATTTTAAAGCCATTTTTAAGGCATTTCGCGCATACATGAAATGAACACATTTTTCTCCAAAACTATAACAGATGCAAGCTTGTCCTGTTCGGTGGAGATGATATTTAATAAAATAAGTAGAAATCCACTAAAAGTTTTGTTTGGTTATCTTGCAATCCCGAGATAATCGTCTCCATGCTCCAAATCCATTTTAAAGCCATTTTTAAGGCATTTCGCGCATACATGAAATGAACACATTTTTCTCCAAAACTATAACAGATGCAAGCTTGTCCTGTTTGGTGGAGATGATATTTAATAAAATAAGTAGAAATCCACTAAAAGTTTTGTTTGGTTATCTTGCAATCCCGAGATAATCGTCTCCATGCTCCAAATCCATTTTAAAGCCATTTCAAAGGCATTTTGCGCATACATGAAATAAACACATTTTTCTCCAAAACTATAACACATGCAAGCTTGTCCTGTTTGGTGGAGATGATATTTAATAAAATAAGTAGAAATCCACTAAAAGTTTTGTTTGGTTATCTTGCAATCCCGAGATAATCGTCTCCATGCTCCAAATCCATTTTAAAGCCATTTTTAAGGCATTTCGCGCATACATGAAATGAACACATTTTTCTCCAAAACTATAACAGATGCAAGCTTGTCCTGTTTGGTGGAGATAATATTTATTAAAATAAGTAGAAATCTACTAAAAGTTTCGTTTGTTTATATTGCCATCCTGAGATAATCGTCTCCATGCTCCAAATCCATTTTAAAGCCATTTCAAAGGCATTTTGCGCATACATGAAATGAACACATTTTTCTCCAAAACTATAACACATGCAAGCTTGTCCTGTTTGGTGGAGATGATATTTAATAAAATAAGTAGAAATCCACTAAAAGTTTTGTTTGGTTATCTTGCAATCCCGAGATAATCGTCTCCATGCTCCAAATCCATTTTAAAGCCATTTTTAAGGCATTTCGCGCATACATGAAATGAACACATTTTTCTCCAAAACTATAACAGATGCAAGCTTGTCCTGTTTGGTGGAGATGATATTTAATAAAATAAGTAGAAATCCACTAAAAGTTTTGTTTGGTTATCTTGCAATCCCGAGATAATCGTCTCCATGCTCCAAATCCATTTTAAAGCCATTTTTAAGGCATTTCGCGCATACATGAAATGAACACATTTTTCTCCAAAACTATAACAGATGCAAGCTTGTCCTGTTTGGTGGAGATGATATTTAATAAAATAAGTAGAAATCCACTAAAAGTTTTGTTTGGTTATCTTGCAATCCCGAGATAATCGTCTCCATGCTCCAAATCCATTTTAAAGTCATTTTTAAGGCATTTCGCGCATACATGAAATGAACACATTTTTCTCCAAAACTATAACAGATGCAAGCTTGTCCTGTTTGGTGGAGATGATATTTAATAAAATAAGTAGAAATCCACTAAAAGTTTTGTTTGGTTATCTTGCAATCCCGAGATAATCGTCTCCATGCTCCAAATCCATTTTAAAGCCATTTCAAAGGCATTTTGCGCATACATGAAATGAACACATTTTTCTCCAAAACTATAACACATGCAAGCTTGTCCTGTTTGGTGGAGATGATATTTAATAAAATAAGTAGAAATCCACTAAAAGTTTTGTTTGGTTATCTTGCAATCCCGAGATAATCGTCTCCATGCTCCAAATCCATTTTGAAGCCATTTTTAAGGCATTTCGCGCATACATGAAATGAACACATTTTTCTCCAAAACTATAACAGATGCAAGCTTGTCCTGTTTGGTGGAGATGATATTTAATAAAATAAGTAGAAATCCACTAAAAGTTTTGTTTGGTTATCTTGCAATCCCGAGATAATCGTCTCCATGCTCCAAATCCATTTTAAAGCCATTTTTAAGGCATTTCGCGCATACATGAAATGAACACATTTTTCTCCAAAACTATAACAGATGCAAGCTTGTCCTGTTTGGTGGAGATGATATTTAATAAAATAAGTAGAAATCCACTAAAAGTTTTGTTTGGTTATCTTGCAATCCCGAGTTAATCGTCTCCATGCTCCAAATCCATTTTAAAGCCATTTTTAAGGCATTTCGCGCATACATGAAATGAACACATTTTTCTCCAAAACTATAACAGATGCAAGCTTGTCCTGTTTGGTGGAGATGATATTTAATAAAATAAGTAGAAATCCACTAAAAGTTTTGTTTGGTTATCTTGCAATCCCGAGATAATCGTCTCCATGCTCCAAATCCATTTTAAAGCCATTTTTAAGGCATTTCGCGCATACATGAAATGAACACATTTTTCTCCAAAACTATAACAGATGCAAGCTTGTCCTGTTTGGTGGAGATGATATTTAATAAAATAAGTAGAAATCCACTAAAAGTTTTGTTTGGTTATCTTGCAATCCCGAGATAATCGTCTCCATGCTCCAAATCCATTTTAAAGCCATTTTTAAGGCATTTCGCGCATACATGAAATGAACACATTTTTCTCCAAAACTATAACAGATGCAAGCTTGTCCTGTTTGGTGGAGATGATATTTAATAAAATAAGTAGAAATCCACTAAAAGTTTTGTTTGGTTATCTTGCAATCCCGAGATAATCGTCTCCATGCTCCAAATCCATTTTAAAGCCATTTTTAAGGCATTTCGCGCATACATGAAATGAACACATTTTTCTCCAAAACTATAACAGATGCAAGCTTGTCCTGTTTGGTGGAGATGATATTTAATAAAATAAGTAGGAATCCACTAAAAGTTTTGTTTGGTTATCTTGCAATCCCGAGATAATCGTCTCCATGCTCCAAATCCATTTTAAAGCCATTTTTAAGGCATTTCGCGCATACATGAAATGAACACATTTTTCTCCAAAACTATAACAGATGCAAGCTTGTCCTGTTTGGTGGAGATGATATTTAATAAAATAAGTAGAAATCCACTAAAAGTTTTGTTTGGTTATCTTGCAATCCCGAGATAATCGTCTCCATGCTCCAAATCCATTTTAAAGCCATTTTTAAGGCATTTCGCGCATACATGAAATGAACACATTTTTCTCCAAAACTATAACAGATGCAAGCTTGTCCTGTTTGGTGGAGATGATATTTAATAAAATAAGTAGAAATCCACTAAAAGTTTTGTTTGGTTATCTTGCAATCCCGAGATAATCGTCTCCATGCTCCAAATCCATTTTAAAGCCATTTTTAAGGCATTTCGCGCATACATGAAATGAACACATTTTTCTCCAAAACTATAACAGATGCAAGCTTGTCCTGTTTGGTGGAGATGATATTTAATAAAATAAGTAGAAATCCACTAAAAGTTTTGTTTGGTTATCTTGCAATCCCGAGATAATCGTCTCCATGCTCCAAATCCATTTTAAAGCCATTTTTAAGGCATTTCGCGCATACATGAAATGAACACATTTTTCTCCAAAACTATAACAGATGCAAGCTTGTCCTGTTTGGTGGAGATGATATTTAACAAAATAAGTAGAAATCCACTAAAAGTTTTGTTTGGTTATATTGCAATCCCGAGATAATCGTCTCCATGCTCCAAATCCATTTTAAAGCCATTTTTAAGGCATTTCGCGCATACATGAAATGAACACATTTTTCTCCAAAACTATAACAGATGCAAGCTTGTCCTGTTTGGTGGAGATGATATTTAATAAAATAAGTAGGAATCCACTAAAAGTTTTGTTTGGTTATCTTGCAATCCCGAGATAATCGTCTCCATGCTCCAAATCCATTTTAAAGCCATTTTTAAGGCATTTCGCGCATACACGAAATGAACACATTTTTCTCCAAAACTATAACAGATGCAAGCTTGTCCTGTTTGGTGGAGATGATATTTAATAAAATAAGTAGAAATCCACTAAAAGTTTTGTTTGGTTATCTTGCAATCCCGAGATAATCGTCTCCATGCTCCAAATCCATTTTAAAGCCATTTTTAAGGCATTTCGCGCATACATGAAATGAACACATTTTTCTCCAAAACTATAACAGATGCAAGCTTGTCCTGTTTGGTGGAGATGATATTTAATAAAATAAGTAGAAATCCACTAAAAGTTTTGTTTGGTTATCTTGCAATCCCGAGATAATCGTCTCCATGCTCCAAATCCATTTTAAAGCCATTTTTAAGGCATTTCGCGCATACATGAAATGAACACATTTTTCTCCAAAACTATAACAGATGCAAGCTTGTCCTGTTTGGTGGAGATGATATTTAATAAAATAAGTAGAAATCCACTAAAAGTTTTGTTTGGTTATCTTGCAATCCCGAGATAATCGTCTCCATGCTCCAAATCCATTTTAAAGCCATTTTTAAGGCATTTCGCGCATACATGAAATGAACACATTTTTCTCCAAAACTATAACAGATGCAAGCTTGTCCTGTTTGGTGGAGATAATATTTAATAAAATAAGTAGAAATCTACTAAAAGTTTCGTTTGTTTATATTGCCATCCTGAGATAATCGTCTCCATGCTCCAAATCCATTTTAAAGCCATTTCAAAGGCATTTTGCGCATACATGAAATGAACACATTTTTCTCCAAAACTATAACAGATGCAAGCTTGTCCTGTTTGGTGGAGATGATATTTAATAAAATAAGTAGAAATCCACTAAAAGTTTTGTTTGGTTATCTTGCAATCCCGAGTTAATCGTCTCCATGCTCCAAATCCATTTTAAAGCCATTTTTAAGGCATTTCGCGCATACATGAAATGAACACATTTTTCTCCAAAACTATAACAGATGCAAGCTTGTCCTGTTTGGTGGAGATGATATTTAATAAAATAAGTAGAAATCCACTAAAAGTTTTGTTTGGTTATCTTGCAATCCCGAGATAATCGTCTCCATGCTCCAAATCCATTTTAAAGCCATTTTTAAGGCATTTCGCGCATACATGAAATGAACACATTTTTCTCCAAAACTATAACAGATGCAAGCTTGTCCTGTTTGGTGGAGATGATATTTAATAAAATAAGTAGAAATCCACTAAAAGTTTTGTTTGGTTATCTTGCAATCCCGAGATAATCGTCTCCATGCTCCAAATCCATTTTAAAGCCATTTTTAAGGCATTTCGCGCATACATGAAATGAACACATTTTTCTCCAAAACTATAACAGATGCAAGCTTGTCCTGTTTGGTGGAGATGATATTTAATAAAATAAGTAGAAATCCACTAAAAGTTTTGTTTGGTTATCTTGCAATCCCGAGATAATCGTCTCCATGCTCCAAATCCATTTTAAAGCCATTTTTAAGGCATTTCGCGCATACATGAAATGAACACATTTTTCTCCAAAACTATAACAGATGCAAGCTTGTCCTGTTTGGTGGAGATGATATTTAATAAAATAAGTAGGAATCCACTAAAAGTTTTGTTTGGTTATCTTGCAATCCCGAGATAATCGTCTCCATGCTCCAAATCCATTTTAAAGCCATTTTTAAGGCATTTCGCGCATACATGAAATGAACACATTTTTCTCCAAAACTATAACAGATGCAAGCTTGTCCTGTTTGGTGGAGATGATATTTAATAAAATAAGTAGAAATCCACTAAAAGTTTTGTTTGGTTATCTTGCAATCCCGAGATAATCGTCTCCATGCTCCAAATCCATTTTAAAGCCATTTTTAAGGCATTTCGCGCATACATGAAATGAACACATTTTTCTCCAAAACTATAACAGATGCAAGCTTGTCCTGTTTGGTGGAGATGATATTTAATAAAATAAGTAGAAATCCACTAAAAGTTTTGTTTGGTTATCTTGCAATCCCGAGATAATCGTCTCCATGCTCCAAATCCATTTTAAAGCCATTTTTAAGGCATTTCGCGCATACATGAAATGAACACATTTTTCTCCAAAACTATAACAGATGCAAGCTTGTCCTGTTTGGTGGAGATGATATTTAATAAAATAAGTAGAAATCCACTAAAAGTTTTGTTTGGTTATCTTGCAATCCCGAGATAATCGTCTCCATGCTCCAAATCCATTTTAAAGCCATTTTTAAGGCATTTCGCGCATACATGAAATGAACACATTTTTCTCCAAAACTATAACAGATGCAAGCTTGTCCTGTTTGGTGGAGATAATATTTAATAAAATAAGTAGAAATCTACTAAAAGTTTCGTTTGTTTATATTGCCATCCTGAGATAATCGTCTCCATGCTCCAAATCCATTTTAAAGCCATTTCAAAGGCATTTTGCGCATACATGAAATGAACACATTTTTCTCCAAAACTATAACACATGCAAGCTTGTCCTGTTTGGTGGAGATGATATTTAATAAAATAAGTAGAAATCCACTAAAAGTTTTGTTTGGTTATCTTGCAATCCCGAGATAATCGTCTCCATGCTCCAAATCCATTTTAAAGCCATTTTTAAGGCATTTCGCGCATACATGAAATGAACACATTTTTCTCCAAAACTATAACAGATGCAAGCTTGTCCTGTTTGGTGGAGATGATATTTAATAAAATAAGTAGAAATCCACTAAAAGTTTTGTTTGGTTATCTTGCAATCCCGAGATAATCGTCTCCATGCTCCAAATCCATTTTAAAGCCATTTTTAAGGCATTTCGCGCATACATGAAATGAACACATTTTTCTCCAAAACTATAACAGATGCAAGCTTGTCCTGTTCGGTGGAGATGATATTTAATAAAATAAGTAGAAATCCACTAAAAGTTTTGTTTGGTTATCTTGCAATCCCGAGATAATCGTCTCCATGCTCCAAATCCATTTTAAAGCCATTTTTAAGGCATTTCGCGCATACATGAAATGAACACATTTTTCTCCAAAACTATAACAGATGCAAGCTTGTCCTGTTTGGTGGAGATGATATTTAATAAAATAAGTAGAAATCCACTAAAAGTTTTGTTTGGTTATCTTGCAATCCCGAGATAATCGTCTCCATGCTCCAAATCCATTTTAAAGCCATTTCAAAGGCATTTTGCGCATACATGAAATGAACACATTTTTCTCCAAAACTATAACACATGCAAGCTTGTCCTGTTTGGTGGAGATGATATTTAATAAAATAAGTAGAAATCCACTAAAAGTTTTGTTTGGTTATCTTGCAATCCCGAGATAATCGTCTCCATGCTCCAAATCCATTTTAAAGCCATTTTTAAGGCATTTCGCGCATACATGAAATGAACACATTTTTCTCCAAAACTATAACAGATGCAAGCTTGTCCTGTTTGGTGGAGATAATATTTAATAAAATAAGTAGAAATCTACTAAAAGTTTCGTTTGTTTATATTGCCATCCTGAGATAATCGTCTCCATGCTCCAAATCCATTTTAAAGCCATTTCAAAGGCATTTTGCGCATACATGAAATGAACACATTTTTCTCCAAAACTATAACACATGCAAGCTTGTCCTGTTTGGTGGAGATGATATTTAATAAAATAAGTAGAAATCCACTAAAAGTTTTGTTTGGTTATCTTGCAATCCCGAGATAATCGTCTCCATGCTCCAAATCCATTTTAAAGCCATTTTTAAGGCATTTCGCGCATACATGAAATGAACACATTTTTCTCCAAAACTATAACAGATGCAAGCTTGTCCTGTTTGGTGGAGATGATATTTAATAAAATAAGTAGAAATCCACTAAAAGTTTTGTTTGGTTATCTTGCAATCCCGAGATAATCGTCTCCATGCTCCAAATCCATTTTAAAGCCATTTTTAAGGCATTTCGCGCATACATGAAATGAACACATTTTTCTCCAAAACTATAACAGATGCAAGCTTGTCCTGTTTGGTGGAGATGATATTTAATAAAATAAGTAGAAATCCACTAAAAGTTTTGTTTGGTTATCTTGCAATCCCGAGATAATCGTCTCCATGCTCCAAATCCATTTTAAAGTCATTTTTAAGGCATTTCGCGCATACATGAAATGAACACATTTTTCTCCAAAACTATAACAGATGCAAGCTTGTCCTGTTTGGTGGAGATGATATTTAATAAAATAAGTAGAAATCCACTAAAAGTTTTGTTTGGTTATCTTGCAATCCCGAGATAATCGTCTCCATGCTCCAAATCCATTTTAAAGCCATTTCAAAGGCATTTTGCGCATACATGAAATGAACACATTTTTCTCCAAAACTATAACACATGCAAGCTTGTCCTGTTTGGTGGAGATGATATTTAATAAAATAAGTAGAAATCCACTAAAAGTTTTGTTTGGTTATCTTGCAATCCCGAGATAATCGTCTCCATGCTCCAAATCCATTTTAAAGCCATTTTTAAGGCATTTCGCGCATACATGAAATGAACACATTTTTCTCCAAAACTATAACAGATGCAAGCTTGTCCTGTTTGGTGGAGATGATATTTAATAAAATAAGTAGAAATCCACTAAAAGTTTTGTTTGGTTATCTTGCAATCCCGAGATAATCGTCTCCATGCTCCAAATCCATTTTAAAGCCATTTTTAAGGCATTTCGCGCATACATGAAATGAACACATTTTTCTCCAAAACTATAACAGATGCAAGCTTGTCCTGTTTGGTGGAGATGATATTTAATAAAATAAGTAGAAATCCACTAAAAGTTTTGTTTGGTTATCTTGCAATCCCGAGTTAATCGTCTCCATGCTCCAAATCCATTTTAAAGCCATTTTTAAGGCATTTCGCGCATACATGAAATGAACACATTTTTCTCCAAAACTATAACAGATGCAAGCTTGTCCTGTTTGGTGGAGATGATATTTAATAAAATAAGTAGAAATCCACTAAAAGTTTTGTTTGGTTATCTTGCAATCCCGAGATAATCGTCTCCATGCTCCAAATCCATTTTAAAGCCATTTTTAAGGCATTTCGCGCATACATGAAATGAACACATTTTTCTCCAAAACTATAACAGATGCAAGCTTGTCCTGTTTGGTGGAGATGATATTTAATAAAATAAGTAGAAATCCACTAAAAGTTTTGTTTGGTTATATTGCAATCCCGAGATAATCGTCTCCATGCTCCAAATCCATTTTAAAGCCATTTTTAAGGCATTTCGCGCATACATGAAATGAACACATTTTTCTCCAAAACTATAACAGATGCAAGCTTGTCCTGTTTGGTGGAGATAATATTTAATAAAATAAGTAGAAATCCACTAAAAGTTTTGTTTGGTTATCTTGCAATCCCGAGATAATCGTCTCCATGCTCCAAATCCATTTTAAAGCCATTTTTAAGGCATTTCGCGCATACATGAAATGAACACATTTTTCTCCAAAACTATAACAGATGCAAGCTTGTCCTGTTTGGTGGAGATGATATTTAATAAAATAAGTAGAAATCCACTAAAAGTTTTGTTTGGTTATCTTGCAATCCCGAGTTAATCGTCTCCATGCTCCAAATCCATTTTAAAGCCATTTTTAAGGCATTTTGCGCATACATGAAATGAACACATTTTTCTCCAAAACTATAACAGATGCAAGCTTGTCCTGTTTGGTGGAGATGATATTTAATAAAATAAGTAGAAATCCACTAAAAGTTTTGTTTGGTTATCTTGCAATCCCGAGATAATCGTCTCCATGCTCCAAATCCATTTTAAAGCCATTTTTAAGGCATTTCGCGCATACATGAAATGAACACATTTTTCTCCAAAACTATAACAGATGCAAGCTTGTCCTGTTTGGTGGAGATGATATTTAATAAAATAAGTAGAAATCCACTAAAAGTTTTGTTTGGTTATCTTGCAATCCCGAGATAATCGTCTCCATGCTCCAAATCCATTTTAAAGCCATTTCAAACGCATTTTGCGCATACATGAAATGAACACATTTTTCTCCAAAACTATAACACATGCAAGCTTGTCCTGTTTGGTGGAGATGATATTTAATAAAATAAGTAGAAATCCACTAAAAGTTTTGTTTGGTTATATTGCAATCCCGAGATAATCGTCTCCATGCTCCAAATCCATTTTAAAGCCATTTTTAAGGCATTTCGCGCATACATGAAATGAACACATTTTTCTCCAAAACTATAACAGATGCAAGCTTGTCCTGTTTGGTGGAGATGATATTTAATAAAATAAGTAGAAATCCACTAAAAGTTTTGTTTGGTTATCTTGCAATCCCGAGATAATCGTCTCCATGCTCCAAATCCATTTTAAAGCCATTTTTAAGGCATTTCGCGCATACATGAAATGAACACATTTTTCTCCAAAACTATAACAGATGCAAGCTTGTCCTGTTTGGTGGAGATGATATTTAATAAAATAAGTAGAAATCCACTAAAAGTTTTGTTTGGTTATCTTGCAATCCCGAGATAATCGTCTCCATGCTCCAAATCCATTTTAAAGCCATTTTTAAGGCATTTCGCGCATACATGAAATGAACACATTTTTCTCCAAAACTATAACAGATGCAAGCTTGTCCTGTTTGGTGGAGATGATATTTAATAAAATAAGTAGAAATCCACTAAAAGTTTTGTTTGGTTATCTTGCAATCCCGAGATAATCGTCTCCATGCTCCAAATCCATTTTAAAGCCATTTTTAAGGCATTTCGCGCATACATGAAATGAACACATTTTTCTCCAAAACTATAACAGATGCAAGCTTGTCCTGTTTGGTGGAGATGATATTTAATAAAATAAGTAGAAATCCACTAAAAGTTTTGTTTGGTTATCTTGCAATCCCGAGATAATCGTCTCCATGCTCCAAATCCATTTTAAAGCCATTTTTAAGGCATTTCGCGCATACATGAAATGAACACATTTTTCTCCAAAACTATAACAGATGCAAGCTTGTCCTGTTTGGTGGAGATGATATTTAATAAAATAAGTAGAAATCCACTAAAAGTTTTGTTTGGTTATCTTGCAATCCCGAGATAATCGTCTCCATGCTCCAAATCCATTTTAAAGCCATTTTTAAGGCATTTCGCGCATACATGAAATGAACACATTTTTCTCCAAAACTATAACAGATGCAAGCTTGTCCTGTTTGGTGGAGATGATATTTAATAAAATAAGTAGAAATCCACTAAAAGTTTTGTTTGGTTATCTTGCAATCCCGAGATAATCGTCTCCATGCTCCAAATCCATTTTAAAGCCATTTTTAAGGCATTTCGCGCATACATGAAATGAACACATTTTTCTCCAAAACTATAACAGATGCAAGCTTGTCCTGTTTGGTGGAGATGATATTTAATAAAATAAGTAGAAATCCACTAAAAGTTTTGTTTGGTTATCTTGCAATCCCGAGATAATCGTCTCCATGCTCCAAATCCATTTTAAAGCCATTTTTAAGGCATTTCGCGCATACATGAAATGAACACATTTTTCTCCAAAACTATAACAGATGCAAGCTTGTCCTGTTTGGTGGAGATGATATTTAATAAAATAAGTAGAAATCCACTAAAAGTTTTGTTTGGTTATCTTGCAATCCCGAGATAATCGTCTCCATGCTCCAAATCCATTTAAAGCCATTTTTAAGGCACTTCGCGCATACATGAAATGAACACATTTTTCTCCAAAACTATAACAGATGCAAGCTTGTCCTGTTTGGTGGAGATGATATTTAATAAAATAAGTAGAAATCCACTAAAAGTTTTGTTTGGTTATCTTGCAATCCCGAGATAATCGTCTCCATGCTCCAAATCCATTTTAAAGCCATTTTTAAGGCATTTCGCGCATACATGAAATGAACACATTTTTCTCCAAAACTATAACAGATGCAAGCTTGTCCTGTTTGGTGGAGATGATATTTAATAAAATAAGTAGAAATCCACTAAAAGTTTTGTTTGGTTATATTGCAATCCCGAGATAATCGTCTCCATGCTCCAAATCCATTTTAAAGCCATTTTTAAGGCATTTCGCGCATACATGAAATGAACACATTTTTCTCCAAAACTATAACAGATGCAAGCTTGTCCTGTTTGGTGGAGATGATATTTAATAAAATAAGTAGAAATCCACTAAACGTTTTGTTTGGTTATCTTGCAATCCCGAGATAATCGTCTCCATGCTCCAAATCCATTTTAAAGCCATTTTTAAGGCATTTCGCGCATACATGAAATGAACACATTTTTCTCCAAAACTATAACAGATGCAAGCTTGTCCTGTTTGGTGGAGATGATATTTAATAAAATAAGTAGAAATCCACTAAAAGTT
The DNA here is from genome assembly GCF_048569485.1 of Anomaloglossus baeobatrachus. Taxonomy (NCBI): domain Eukaryota; kingdom Metazoa; phylum Chordata; class Amphibia; order Anura; family Aromobatidae; genus Anomaloglossus; species Anomaloglossus baeobatrachus. The sequence goes on along the minus strand of NW_027443294.1, from coordinate 4,946 downwards.
TTGTTTGGTTATCTTGCAATCCCGAGATAATCGTCTCCATGCTCCAAATCCATTTTAAAGCCATTTTTAAGGCATTTCGCGCATACATGAAATGAACACATTTTTCTCCAAAACTAACAGATGCAAGCTTGTCCTGTTTGGTGGAGATGATATTTAATAAAATAAGTAGAAATCCACTAAAAGTTTTGTTTGGTTATCTTGCAATCCCGAGATAATCGTCTCCATGCTCCAAATCCATTTTAAAGCCATTTTTAAGGCATTTCGCGCATACATGAAATGAACACATTTTTCTCCAAAACTATAACAGATGCAAGCTTGTCCTGTTTGGTGGAGATGATATTTAATAAAATAAGTAGAAATCCACTAAAAGTTTTGTTTGGTTATATTGCAATCCCGAGATAATCGTCTCCATGCTCCAAATCCATTTTAAAGCCATTTTTAAGGCATTTCGCGCATACATGAAATGAACACATTTTTCTCCAAAACTATAACAGATGCAAGCTTGTCCTGTTTGGTGGAGATGATATTTAATAAAATAAGTAGAAATCCACTAAAAGTTTTGTTTGGTTATCTTGCAATCCCGAGATAATCGTCTCCATGCTCCAAATCCATTTTAAAGCCATTTTTAAGGCATTTCGCGCATACATGAAATGAACACATTTTTCTCCAAAACTATAACAGATGCAAGCTTGTCCTGTTTGGTGGAGATGATATTTAATAAAATAAGTAGAAATCCACTAAAAGTTTTGTTTGGTTATCTTGCAATCCCGAGATAATCGTCTCCATGCTCCAAATCCATTTTAAAGCCATTTTTAAGGCATTTCGCGCATACATGAAATGAACACATTTTTCTCCAAAACTATAACAGATGCAAGCTTGTCCTGTTTGGTGGAGATGATATTTAATAAAATAAGTAGAAATCCACTAAAAGTTTTGTTTGGTTATCTTGCAATCCCGAGATAATCGTCTCCATGCTCCAAATCCATTTTAAAGCCATTTTTAAGGCATTTCGCGCATACATGAAATGAACACATTTTTCTCCAAAACTATAACAGATGCAAGCTTGTCCTGTTTGGTGGAGATGATATTTAATAAAATAAGTAGAAATCCACTAAAAGTTTTGTTTGGTTATCTTGCAATCCCGAGATAATCGTCTCCATGCTCCAAATCCATTTTAAAGCCATTTTTAAGGCATTTCGCGCATACATGAAATGAACACATTTTTCTCCAAAACTATAACAGATGCAAGCTTGTCCTGTTTGGTGGAGATGATATTTAATAAAATAAGTAGAAATCCACTAAAAGTTTTGTTTGGTTATCTTGCAATCCCGAGATAATCGTCTCCATGCTCCAAATCCATTTTAAAGCCATTTTTAAGGCATTTCGCGCATACATGAAATGAACACATTTTTCTCCAAAACTATAACAGATGCAAGCTTGTCCTGTTTGGTGGAGATGATATTTAATAAAATAAGTAGAAATCCACTAAAAGTTTTGTTTGGTTATCTTGCAATCCCGAGATAATCGTCTCCATGCTCCAAATCCATTTTAAAGCCATTTTTAAGGCATTTCGCGCATACATGAAATGAACACATTTTTCTCCAAAACTATAACAGATGCAAGCTTGTCCTGTTTGGTGGAGATGATATTTAATAAAATAAGTAGAAATCCACTAAAAGTTTTGTTTGGTTATCTTGCAATCCCGAGATAATCGTCTCCATGCTCCAAATCCATTTTAAAGCCATTTTTAAGGCATTTCGCGCATACATGAAATGAACACATTTTTCTCCAAAACTATAACAGATGCAAGCTTGTCCTGTTTGGTGGAGATGATATTTAATAAAATAAGTAGAAATCCACTAAAAGTTTTGTTTGGTTATCTTGCAATCCCGAGATAATCGTCTCCATGCTCCAAATCCATTTTAAAGCCATTTTAAGGCATTTCGCGCATACATGAAATGAACACATTTTTCTCCAAAACTATAACAGATGCAAGCTTGTCCTGTTTGGTGGAGATGATATTTAATAAAATAAGTAGAAATCCACTAAAAGTTTTGTTTGGTTACCTTGCAATCCCGAGATAATCGTCTCCATGCTCCAAATCCATTTTAAAGCCATTTTTAAGGCACTTCGCGCATACATGAAATGAACACATTTTTCTCCAAAACTATAACAGATGCAAGCTTGTCCTGTTTGGTGGAGATGATATTTAATAAAATAAGTAGAAATCCACTAAAAGTTTTGTTTGGTTATCTTGCAATCCCGAGATAATCGTCTCCATGCTCCAAATCCATTTTAAAGCCATTTTAAGGCATTTCGCGCATACATGAAATGAACACATTTTTCTCCAAAACTATAACAGATGCAAGCTTGTCCTGTTTGGTGGAGATGATATTTAATAAAATAAGTAGAAATCCACTAAAAGTTTTGTTTGGTTATATTGCAATCCCGAAATAATCGTCTCCATGCTCCAAATCCATTTTAAAGACATTTTTAAGGCATTTCGCGCATACATGAAATGAACACATTTTTCTCCAAAACTATAACAGATGCAAGCTTGTCCTGTTTGGTGGAGATGATATTTAATAAAATAAGTAGAAATCCACTAAAAGTTTTGTTTGGTTATCTTGCAATCCCGAGATAATCGTCTCCATGCTCCAAATCCATTTTAAAGCCATTTTTAAGGCATTTCGCGCATACATGAAATGAACACATTTTTCTCCAAAACTATAACAGATGCAAGCTTGTCCTGTTTGGTGGAGATGATATTTAATAAAATAAGTAGAAATCCACTAAAAGTTTTGTTTGGTTATCTTGCAATCCCGAGATAATCGTCTCCATGCTCCAAATCCATTTTAAAGCCATTTTTAAGGCATTTCGCGCATACATGAAATGAACACATTTTTCTCCAAAACTATAACAGATGCAAGCTTGTCCTGTTTGGTGGAGATGATATTTAATAAAATAAGTAGAAATCCACTAAAAGTTTTGTTTGGTTATCTTGCAATCCCAAGATAATCGTCTCCATGCTCCAAATCCATTTTAAAGCCATTTTTAAGGCATTTCGCGCATACATGAAATGAACACATTTTTCTCCAAAACTATAACAGATGCAAGCTTGTCCTGTTTGGTGGAGATGATATTTAATAAAATAAGTAGAAATCCACTAAAAGTTTTGTTTGGTTATCTTGCAATCCCGAGATAATCGTCTCCATGCTCCAAATCCATTTTAAAGCCATTTTTAAGGCACTTCGCGCATACATGAAATGAACACATTTTTCTCCAAAACTATAACAGATGCAAGCTTGTCCTGTTTGGTGGAGATGATATTTAATAAAATAAGTAGAAATCCACTAAAAGTTTTGTTTGGTTATCTTGCAATCCCGAGATAATCGTCTCCATGCTCCAAATCCATTTTAAAGCCATTTTTAAGGCATTTCGCGCATACATGAAATGAACACATTTTTCTCCAAAACTATAACAGATGCAAGCTTGTCCTGTTTGGTGGAGATGATATTTAATAAAATAAGTAGAAATCCACTAAAAGTTTTGTTTGGTTATCTTGCAATCCCGAGATAATCGTCTCCATGCTCCAAATCCATTTTAAAGCCATTTTTAAGGCATTTCGCGCATACATGAAATGAACACATTTTTCTCCAAAACTATAACAGATGCAAGCTTGTCCTGTTTGGTGGAGATGATATTTAATAAAATAAGTAGAAATCCACTAAAAGTTTTGTTTGGTTATCTTGCAATCCCGAGATAATCGTCTCCATGCTCCAAATCCATTTTAAAGCCATTTTTAAGGCATTTCGCGCATACATGAAATGAACACATTTTTCTCCAAAACTATAACAGATGCAAGCTTGTCCTGTTTGGTGGAGATGATATTTAATAAAATAAGTAGAAATCCACTAAAAGTTTTGTTTGGTTATCTTGCAATCCCGAGATAATCGTCTCCATGCTCCAAATCCATTTTAAAGCCATTTTTAAGGCATTTCGCGCATACATGAAATGAACACATTTTTCTCCAAAACTATAACAGATGCAAGCTTGTCCTGTTTGGTGGAGATGATATTTAATAAAATAAGTAGAAATCCACTAAAAGTTTTGTTTGGTTATCTTGCAATCCCGAGATAATCGTCTCCATGCTCCAAATCCATTTTAAAGCCATTTTTAAGGCATTTCGCGCATACATGAAATGAACACATTTTTCTCCAAAACTATAACAGATGCAAGCTTGTCCTGTTTGGTGGAGATGATATTTAATAAAATAAGTAGAAATCCACTAAAAGTTTTGTTTGGTTATCTTGCAATCCCGAGATAATCGTCTCCATGCTCCAAATCCATTTTAAAGCCATTTTAAGGCATTTCGCGCATACATGAAATGAACACATTTTTCTCCAAAACTATAACAGATGCAAGCTTGTCCTGTTTGGTGGAGATGATATTTAATAAAATAAGTAGAAATCCACTAAAAGTTTTGTTGGTTATCTTGCAATCCCGAGATAATCGTCTCCATGCTCCAAATCCATTTTAAAGCCATTTTAAAGGCATTTTCGCGCATACATGAAATGAACACATTTTTCTCCAAAACTATAACAGATGCAAGCTTGTCCTGTTTGGTGGAGATGATATTTAATAAAATAAGTAGAAATCCACTAAAAGTTTTGTTTGGTTATCTTGCAATCCGAGATAATCGTCTCCATGCTCCAAATCCATTTTAAAGCCATTTTTAAGGCATTTCGCGCATACATGAAATGAACACATTTTTCTCCAAAACTATAACAGATGCAAGCTTGTCCTGTTTGGTGGAGATGATATTTAATAAAATAAGTAGAAATCCACTAAAAGTTTTGTTTGGTTATCTTGCAATCCCGAGATAATCGTCTCCATGCTCCAAATCCATTTAAAGCCATTTTTAAGGCATTTCGCGCATACATGAA
>NW_027443293.1:0-50327 GCF_048569485.1 Anomaloglossus baeobatrachus | reverse complement strand
AAACTTTTAGTGGATTTCTACTTATTTTATTAAATATCATCTCCACCTAACAGGACAAGCTTGCATCTGTTATAGTTTTGGAGAAAAATGTGTTCATTTCATGTATGCGCGAAATGCCTTAAAAATGGCTTTAAAATGGATTTGGAGCATGGAGACGATTATCTCGGGATTGCAAGATAACCAAACAAAACTTTTAGTGGATTTCTACTTATTTTATTAAATATCATCTCCACCAAACAGGACAAGCTTGCATCTGTTATAGTTTTGGAGAAAAATGTGTTCATTTCATGTATGCGCGAAATGCCTTAAAAATGGCTTTAAAATGGATTTGGAGCATGGAGACGATTATCTCGGGATTGCAAGATAACCAAACAAAACTTTTAGTGGATTTCTACTTATTTTATTAAATATCATCTCCACCAAACAGGACAAGCTTGCATCTGTTATAGTTTTGGAGAAAAATGTGTTCATTTCATGTATGCGCGAAATGCCTTAAAAATGGCTTTAAAATGGATTTGGAGCATGGAGACGATTATCTCGGGATTGCAAGATAACCAAACAAAACTTTTAGTGGATTTCTACTTATTTTATTAAATATCATCTCCACCAAACAGGACAAGCTTGCATCTGTTATAGTTTTGGAGAAAAATGTGTTCATTTCATGTATGCGCGAAATGCCTTAAAAATGGCTTTAAAATGGATTTGGAGCATGGAGACGATTATCTCGGGATTGCAAGATAACCAAACAAAACTTTTAGTGGATTTCTACTTATTTTATTAAATATCATCTCCACCAAACAGGACAAGCTTGCATCTGTTATAGTTTTGGAGAAAAATGTGTTCATTTCATGTATGCGCGAAATGCCTTAAAAATGGCTTTAAAATGGATTTGGAGCATGGAGACGATTATCTCGGGATTGCAAGATAACCAAACAAAACTTTTAGTGGATTTCTACTTATTTTATTAAATATCATCTCCACCAAACAGGACAAGCTTGCATCTGTTATAGTTTTGGAGAAAAATGTGTTCATTTCATGTATGCGCGAAATGCCTTAAAAATGGCTTTAAAATGGATTTGGAGCATGGAGACGATTATCTCGGGATTGCAAGATAACCAAACAAAACTTTTAGTGGATTTCTACTTATTTTATTAAATATCATCTCCACCAAACAGGACAAGCTTGCATCATAGTTTTGGAGAAAAATGTGTTCATTTCATGTATGCGCGAAATGCCTTAAAAATGGCTTTAAAATGGATTTGGAGCATGGAGACGATTATCTCGGGATTGCAAGATAACCAAACAAAACTTTTAGTGGATTTCTACTTATTTTATTAAATATCATCTCCACCAAACAGGACAAGCTTGCATCTGTTATAGTTTTGGAGAAAAATGTGTTCATTTCATGTATGCGCGAAATGCCTTAAAAATGGCTTTAAAATGGATTTGGAGCATGGAGACGATTATCTCGGGATTGCAAGATAACCAAACAAAACTTTTAGTGGATTTCTACTTATTTTATTAAATATCATCTCCACCAAACAGGACAAGCTTGCATCTGTTATAGTTTTGGAGAAAAATGTGTTCATTTCATGTATGCGCGAAATGCCTTAAAAATGGCTTTAAAATGGATTTGGAGCATGGAGACGATTATCTCGGGATTGCAAGATAACCAAACAAAACTTTTAGTGGATTTCTACTTATTTTATTAAATATCATCTCCACCAAACAGGACAAGCTTGCATCTGTTATAGTTTTGGAGAAAAATGTGTTCATTTCATGTATGCGCGAAATGCCTTAAAAATGGCTTTAAAATGGATTTGGAGCATGGAGACGATTATCTCGGGATTGCAAGATAACCAAACAAAACTTTTAGTGGATTTCTACTTATTTTATTAAATATCATCTCCACCAAACAGGACAAGCTTGCATCTGTTATAGTTTTGGAGAAAAATGTGTTCATTTCATGTATGCGCGAAATGCCTTAAAAATGGCTTTAAAATGGATTTGGAGCATGGAGACGATTATCTCGGGATTGCAAGATAACCAAACAAAACTTTTAGTGGATTTCTACTTATTTTATTAAATATCATCTCCACCAAACAGGACAAGCTTGCATCTGTTATAGTTTTGGAGAAAAATGTGTTCATTTCATGTATGCGCGAAATGCCTTAAAAATGGCTTTAAAATGGATTTGGAGCATGGAGACGATTATCTCGGGATTGCAAGATAACCAAACAAAACTTTTAGTGGATTTCTACTTATTTTATTAAATATCATCTCCACCAAACAGGACAAGCTTGCATCTGTTATAGTTTTGGAGAAAAATGTGTTCATTTCATGTATGCGCGAAATGCCTTAAAAATGGCTTTAAAATGGATTTGGAGCATGGAGACGATTATCTCGGGATTGCAAGATAACCAAACAAAACTTTTAGTGGATTTCTACTTATTTTATTAAATATCATCTCCACCAAACAGGACAAGCTTGCATCTGTTATAGTTTTGGAGAAAAATGTGTTCATTTCATGTATGCGCGAAATGCCTTAAAAATGGCTTTAAAATGGATTTGGAGCATGGAGACGATTATCTCGGGATTGCAAGATAACCAAACAAAACTTTTAGTGGATTTCTACTTATTTTATTAAATATCATCTCCACCAAACAGGACAAGCTTGCATCTGTTATAGTTTTGGAGAAAAATGTGTTCATTTCATGTATGCGCGAAATGCCTTAAAAATGGCTTTAAAATGGATTTGGAGCATGGAGACGATTATCTCGGGATTGCAAGATAACCAAACAAAACTTTTAGTGGATTTCTACTTATTTTATTAAATATCATCTCCACCAAACAGGACAAGCTTGCATCTGTTATAGTTTTGGAGAAAAATGTGTTCATTTCATGTATGCGCGAAATGCCTTAAAAATGGCTTTAAAATGGATTTGGAGCATGGAGACGATTATCTCGGGATTGCAAGATAACCAAACAAAACTTTTAGTGGATTTCTACTTATTTTATTAAATATCATCTCCACCAAACAGGACAAGCTTGCATCTGTTATAGTTTTGGAGAAAAATGTGTTCATTTCATGTATGCGCGAAATGCCTTAAAAATGGCTTTAAAATGGATTTGGAGCATGGAGACGATTATCTCGGGATTGCAAGATAACCAAACAAAACTTTTAGTGGATTTCTACTTATTTTATTAAATATCATCTCCACCAAACAGGACAAGCTTGCATCTGTTATAGTTTTGGAGAAAAATGTGTTCATTTCATGTATGCGCGAAATGCCTTAAAAATGGCTTTAAAATGGATTTGGAGCATGGAGACGATTATCTCGGGATTGCAATATAACCAAACAAAACGTTTAGTGGATTTCTACTTATTTTATTAAATATCATCTCCACCAAACAGGACAAGCTTGCATCTGTTATAGTTTTGGAGAAAAATGTGTTCATTTCATGTATGCGAGAAATGCCTTAAAAATGGCTTTAAAATAAATTTGGAGCATGGAGACGATTATCTCGGGATTGCAAGATAACCAAACAAAACTTTTAGTGGATTTCTACTTATTTTATTAAATATCATCTCCACCAAACAGGACAAGCTTGCATCTGTTATAGTTTTGGAGAAAAATGTGTTCATTTCATGTATGCGCGAAATGCCTTAAAAATGGCTTTAAAATGGATTTGGAGCATGGAGACGATTATCTCGGGATTGCAAGATAACCAAACAAAACTTTTAGTGGATTTCTACTTATTTTATTAAATATCATCTCCACCAAACAGGACAAGCTTGCATCTGTTATAGTTTTGGAGAAAAATGTGTTCATTTCATGTATGCGCGAAATGCCTTAAAAATGGCTTTAAAATGGATTTGGAGCATGGAGACGATTATCTCGGGATTGCAAGATAACCAAACAAAACTTTTAGTGGATTTCTACTTATTTTATTAAATATCATCTCCACCAAACAGGACAAGCTTGCATCTGTTATAGTTTTGGAGAAAAATGTGTTCATTTCATGTATGCGCGAAATGCCTTAAAAATGGCTTTAAAATGGATTTGGAGCATGGAGACGATTATCTCGGGATTGCAAGATAACCAAACAAAACTTTTAGTGGATTTCTACTTATTTTATTAAATATCATCTCCACCAAACAGGACAAGCTTGCATCTGTTATAGTTTTGGAGAAAAATGTGTTCATTTCATGTATGCGCGAAATGCCTTAAAAATGGCTTTAAAATGGATTTGGAGCATGGAGACGATTATCTCGGGATTGCAAGATAACCAAACAAAACTTTTAGTGGATTTCTACTTATTTTATTAAATATCATCTCCACCAAACAGGACAAGCTTGCATCTGTTATAGTTTTGGAGAAAAATGTGTTCATTTCATGTATGCGCGAAATGCCTTAAAAATGGCTTTAAAATGGATTTGGAGCATGGAGACGATTATCTCGGGATTGCAAGATAACCAAACAAAACTTTTAGTGGATTTCTACTTATTTTATTAAATATCATCTCCATCAAACAGGACAAGCTTGCATGTGTTATAGTTTTGGAGAAAAATGTGTTCATTTCATGTATGCGCAAAATGCCTTTGAAATGGCTTTAAAATGGATTTGGAGCATGGAGACGATTATCTCGGGATTGCAAGATAACCAAACAAAACTTTTAGTGGATTTCTACTTATTTTATTAAATATCATCTCCACCAAACAGGACAAGCTTGCATCTGTTATAGTTTTGGAGAAAAATGTGTTCATTTCATGTATGCGCGAAATGCCTTAAAAATGGCTTTAAAATGGATTTGGAGCATGGAGACGATTATCTCGGGATTGCAAGATAACCAAACAAAACTTTTAGTGGTTTTCTACTTATTTTATTAAATATCATCTCCACCAAACAGGACAAGCTTGCATGTGTTATAGTTTTGGAGAAAAATGTGTTCATTTCATGTATGCGCAAAATGCCTTTGAAATGGCTTTAAAATGGATTTGGAGCATGGAGACGATTATCTCAGGATGGCAATATAAACAAACGAAACTTTTAGTAGATTTCTACTTATTTTATTAAATATGATCTCCACCAAACAGGACAAGCTTGCATCTGTTATAGTTTTGGAGAAAAATGTGTTCATTTCATGTATGCGCGAAATGCCTTAAAAATGGCTTTAAAATGGATTTGGAGCATGGAGACGATTATCTCGGGATTGCAAGATAACCAAACAAAACTTTTAGTGGATTTCTACTTATTTTATTAAATATCATCTCCACCAAACAGGACAAGCTTGCATCTGTTATAGTTTTGGAGAAAAATGTGTTCATTTCATGTATGCGCGAAATGCCTTAAAAATGGCTTTAAAATGGATTTGGAGCATGGAGACGATTATCTCGGGATTGCAAGATAACCAAACAAAACTTTTAGTGGATTTCTACTTATTTTATTAAATATCATCTCCACCAAACAGGACAAGCTTGCATCTGTTATAGTTTTGGAGAAAAATGTGTTCATTTCATGTATGCGCGAAATGCCTTAAAAATGGCTTTAAAATGGATTTGGAGCATGGAGACGATTATCTCGGGATTGCAAGATAACCAAACAAAACTTTTAGTGGATTTCTACTTATTTTATTAAATATCATCTCCACCAAACAGGACAAGCTTGCATCTGTTATAGTTTTGGAGAAAAAATGTGTTCATTTCATGTATGCGCGAAATGCCTTAAAAATGGCTTTAAAATGGATTTGGAGCATGGAGACGATTATCTCGGGATTGCAAGATAACCAAACAAAACTTTTAGTGGATTTCTACTTATTTTATTAAATATTATCTCCACCAAACAGGACAAGCTTGCATCTGTTATAGTTTTGGAGAAAAATGTGTTCATTTCATGTATGCGCGAAATGCCTTAAAAATGGCTTTAAAATGGATTTGGAGCATGGAGACGATTATCTCGGATTGCAAGATAACCAAACAAAACTTTTAGTGGATTTCTACTTATTTTATTAAATATCATCTCCACCAAACAGGACAAGCTTGCATCTGTTATAGTTTTGGAGAAAAATGTGTTCATTTCATGTATGCGCGAAATGCCTTAAAAATGGCTTTAAAATGGATTTGGAGCATGGAGACGATTATCTCGGGATTGCAAGATAACCAAACAAAACTTTTAGTGGATTTCTACTTATTTTATTAAATATCATCTCCACCAAACAGGACAAGCTTGCATCTGTTATAGTTTTGGAGAAAAATGTGTTCATTTCATGTATGCGCGAAATGCCTTAAAAATGGCTTTAAAATGGATTTGGAGCATGGAGACGATTATCTCGGGATTGCAAGATAACCAAACAAAACTTTTAGTGGATTTCTACTTATTTTATTAAATATCATCTCCACCAAACAGGACAAGCTTGCATCTGTTATAGTTTTGGAGAAAAATGTGTTCATTTCATGTATGCGCGAAATGCCTTAAAAATGGCTTTAAAATTTATTTGGAGCATGGAGACGATTATCTCGGGATTGCAAGATAACCAAACAAAACTTTTAGTGGATTTCTACTTATTTTATTAAATATCATCTCCACCAAACAGGACAAGCTTGCATCTGTTATAGTTTTGGAGAAAAAATGTGTTCATTTCATGTATGCGCGAAATGCCTTAAAAATGGCTTTAAAATGGATTTGGAGCATGGAGACGATTATCTCGGGATTGCAAGATAACCAAACAAAACTTTTAGTGGATTTCTACTTATTTTATTAAATATCATCTCCACCAAACAGGACAAGCTTGCATCTGTTATAGTTTTAGAGAAAAATGTGTTCATTTCATGTATGCGCGAAATGCCTTAAAAATGGCTTTAAAATGGATTTGGAGCATGGAGACGATTATCTCGGGATTGCAAGATAACCAAACAAAACTTTTAGTGGATTTCTACTTATTTTATTAAATATCATCTCCACCAAACAGGACAAGCTTGCATGTGTTATAGTTTTGGAGAAAAATGTGTTCATTTCATGTATGCGCAAAATGCCTTTGAAATGGCTTTAAAATGGATTTGGAGCATGGAGACGATTATCTCAGGATGGCAATATAAACAAACGAAACTTTTAGTAGATTTCTACTTATTTTATTAAATATTATCTCCACCAAACAGGACAAGCTTGCATCTGTTATAGTTTTGGAGAAAAATGTGTTCATTTCATGTATGCGCGAAATGCCTTAAAAATGGCTTTAAAATGGATTTGGAGCATGAAGACGATTATCTCGGGATTGCAATATAACCAAACAAAACTTTTAGTGGATTTCTACTTATTTTATTAAATATCATCTCCACCAAACAGGACAAGCTTGCATCTGTTATAGTTTTGGAGAAAAATGTGTTCATTTCATGTATGCGCGAAATGCCTTAAAAATGGCTTTAAAATGGATTTGGAGCATGGAGACGATTATCTCGGGATTGCAAGATAACCAAACAAAACTTTTAGTGGATTTCTACTTATTTATTAAATATCATCTCCACCAAACAGGACAAGCTTGCATCTGTTATAGTTTTGGGAGAAAAATGTGTTCATTTCATGTATGCGCGAAATGCCTTAAAAATGGCTTTAAAATGGATTTGGAGCATGGAGACGATTATCTCGGGATTGCAAGATAACCAAACAAAACTTTTAGTGGATTTCTAATTTTATTAAATATCATCTCCACCAAACAGGACAAGCTTGCATCTGTTATAGTTTTGGAGAAAAATGTGTTCATTTCATGTATGCGCGAAATGCCTTAAAAATGGCTTTAAAATTTATTTGGAGCATGGAGACGATTATCTCGGGATTGCAAGATAACCAAACAAAACTTTTAGTGGATTTCTACTTATTTTATTAAATATCATCTCCACCAAACAGGACAAGCTTGCATGTGTTATAGTTTTGGAGAAAAATGTGTTCATTTCATGTATGCGCAAAATGCCTTTGAAATGGCTTTAAAATGGATTTGGAGCATGGAGACGATTATCTCGGGATTGCAAGATAACCAAACAAAACTTTTAGTGGATTTCTACTTATTTATTAAATATCATCTCCACCAAACAGGACAAGCTTGCATCTGTTATAGTTTTGGAGAAAAATGTGTTCATTTCATGTATGCGCGAAATGCCTTAAAAATGGCTTTAAAATGGATTTGGAGCATGGAGACGATTATCTCAGGATTGCAAGATAACCAAACAAAACCTTTAGTGGTTTTCTACTTATTTTATTAAATATCATCTCCACCAAAACAGGACAAGCTTGCATGTGTTATAGTTTTGGAGAAAAATGTGTTCATTTCATGTATGCGCAAAATGCCTTTGAAATGGCTTTAAAATGGATTTGGAGCATGGAGACGATTATCTCAGGATGGCAATATAAACAAACGAAACTTTTAGTAGATTTCTACTTATTTTATTAAATATTATCTCCACCAAACAGGACAAGCTTGCATCTGTTATAGTTTTGGAGAAAAATGTGTTCATTTCATGTATGCGCGAAATGCCTTAAAAATGGCTTTAAAATGGATTTGGAGCATGGAGACGATTATCTCGGGATTGCAAGATAACCAAACAAAACTTTTAGTGGATTTCTACTTATTTTATTAAATATCATCTCCACCAAACAGGACAAGCTTGCATCTGTTATAGTTTTGGAGAAAAATGTGTTCATTTCATGTATGCGCGAAATGCCTTAAAAATGGCTTTAAAATGGATTTGGAGCATGGAGACGATTATCTCGGGATTGCAAGATAACCAAACAAAACTTTTAGTGGATTTCTACTTATTTTATTAAATATCATCTCCACCAAACAGGACAAGCTTGCATCTGTTATAGTTTTGGAGAAAAATGTGTTCATTTCATTTATGCGCGAAATGCCTTAAAAATGGCTTTAAAATGGATTTGGAGCATGGAGACGATTATCTCGGGATTGCAAGATAACCAAACAAAACTTTTAGTGGATTTCTACTTATTTTATTAAATATCATCTCCAACAAACAGGACAAGCTTGCATCTGTTATAGTTTTGGAGAAAAATGTGTTCATTTCATGTATGCGCGAAATGCCTTAAAAATGGCTTTAAAATGGATTTGGAGCATGGAGACGATTATCTCGGGATTGCAAGATAACCAAACAAAACTTTTAGTGGATTTCTACTTATTTTATTAAATATCATCTCCACCAAACAGGACAAGCTTGCATCTGTTATAGTTTTGGAGAAAAATGTGTTCATTTCATGTATGCGCGAAATGCCTTAAAAATGGCTTTAAAATGGATTTGGAGCATGGAGACGATTATCTCGGGATTGCAAGATAACCAAACAAAACTTTTAGTGGATTTCTACTTATTTTATTAAATATCATCTCCACCAAACAGGACAAGCTTGCATCTGTTATAGTTTTGGAGAAAAATGTGTTCATTTCATGTATGCGCGAAATGCCTTAAAAATGGCTTTAAAATGGATTTGGAGCATGGAGACGATTATCTCGGGATTGCAAGATAACCAAACAAAACTTTTAGTGGATTTCTACTTATTTTATTAAATATCATCTCCACCAAACAGGACAAGCTTGCATCTGTTATAGTTTTGGAGAAAAATGTGTTCATTTCATGTATGCGCGAAATGCCTTAAAAATGGCTTTAAAATGGATTTGGAGCATGGAGACGATTATCTCGGGATTGCAAGATAACCAAACAAAACTTTTAGTGGATTTCTACTTATTTTATTAAATATCATCTCCACCAAACAGGACAAGCTTGCATGTGTTATAGTTTTGGAGAAAAATGTGTTCATTTCATGTATGCGCAAAATGCCTTTGAAATGGCTTTAAAATGGATTTGGAGCATGGAGACGATTATCTCGGGATTGCAAGATAACCAAACAAAACTTTTAGTGGATTTCTACTTATTTTATTAAATATAATCTCCACCAAACAGGACAAGCTTGCATCTGTTATAGTTTTGGAGAAAAATGTGTTCATTTCATGTATGCGCGAAATGCCTTAAAAATGGCTTTAAAATGGATTTGGAGCATGGAGACGATTATCTCGGGATTGCAAGATAACCAAACAAAACTTTTAGTGGATTTCTACTTATTTTATTAAATATCATCTCCACCAAACAGGACAAGCTTGCATCTGTTATAGTTTTGGAGAAAAATGTGTTCATTTCATGTATGCGCGAAATGCCTTAAAAATGGCTTTAAAATGGATTTGGAGCATGGAGACGATTATCTCGGGATTGCAAGATAACCAAACAAAACTTTTAGTGGATTTCTACTTATTTTATTAAATATCATCTCCACCAAACAGGACAAGCTTGCATGTGTTATAGTTTTGGAGAAAAATGTGTTCATTTCATGTATGCGCAAAATGCCTTTGAAATGGCTTTAAAATGGATTTGGAGCATGGAGACGATTATCTCAGGATGGCAATATAAACAAACGAAACTTTTAGTAGATTTCTACTTATTTTATTAAATATTATCTCCACCAAACAGGACAAGCTTGCATCTGTTATAGTTTTGGAGAAAAATGTGTTCATTTCATGTATGCGCGAAATGCCTTAAAAATGGCTTTAAAATGGATTTGGAGCATGGAGACGATTATCTCGGGATTGCAAGATAACCAAACAAAACTTTTAGTGGATTTCTACTTATTTTATTAAATATCATCTCCACCAAACAGGACAAGCTTGCATCTGTTATAGTTTTGGAGAAAAATGTGTTCATTTCATGTATGCGCGAAATGCCTTAAAAATGGCTTTAAAATGGATTTGGAGCATTGAGACGATTATCTCGGGATTGCAAGATAACCAAACAAAACTTTTAGTGGATTTCTACTTATTTTATTAAATATCATCTCCACCAAACAGGACAAGCTTGCATGTGTTATAGTTTTGGAGAAAAATGTGTTCATTTCATGTATGCGCAAAATGCCTTTGAAATGGCTTTAAAATGGATTTGGAGCATGGAGACGAATATCTCAGGATGGCAATATAAACAAACGAAACTTTTAGTAGATTTCTACTTATTTTATTAAATATTATCTCCACCAAACAGGACAAGCTTGCATCTGTTATAGTTTTGGAGAAAATTGTGTTCATTTCATGTATGCGCGAAATGCCTTAAAAATGGCTTTAAAATGGATTTGGAGCATGGAGACGATTATCTCGGGATTGCAAGATAACCAAACAAAACTTTTAGTGGATTTCTACTTATTTTATTAAATATCATCTCCACCAAACAGGACAAGCTTGCATCTGTTATAGTTTTGGAGAAAAATGTGTTCATTTCATGTATGCGCGAAATGCCTTAAAAATGGCTTTAAAATGGATTTGGAGCATGGAGACGATTATCTCGGGATTGCAAGATAACCAAACAAAACTTTTAGTGGATTTCTACTTATTTTATTAAATATCATCTCCACCAAACAGGACAAGCTTGCATCTGTTATAGTTTTGGAGAAAAATGTGTTCATTTCATGTATGCGTGAAATGCCTTAAAAATGGCTTTAAAATGGATTTGGAGCATGGAGACGATTATCTCGGGATTGCAAGATAACCAAACAAAACTTTTAGTGGATTTCTACTTATTTTATTAAATATCATCTCCACCAAACAGGACAAGCTTGCATCTGTTATAGTTTTGGAGAAAAATGTGTTCATTTCATGTATGCGCGAAATGCCTTAAAAATGGCTTTAAAATGGATTTGGAGCATGGAGACGATTATCTCGGGATTGCAAGATAACCAAACAAAACTTTTAGTGGATTTCTACTTATTTTATTAAATATCATCTCCACCAAACAGGACAAGCTTGCATCTGTTATAGTTTTGGAGAAAAATGTGTTCATTTCATGTATGCGCGAAATGCCTTAAAAATGGCTTTAAAATGGATTTGGAGCATGGAGACGATTATCTCGGGATTGCAAGATAACCAAACAAAACTTTTAGTGGATTTCTACTTATTTTATTAAATATCATCTCCACCAAACAGGACAAGCTTGCATCTGTTATAGTTTTGGAGAAAAATGTGTTCATTTCATGTATGTGCGAAATGCCTTAAAAATGGCTTTAAAATGGATTTGGAGCATGGAGACGATTATCTCGGGATTGCAAGATAACCAAACAAAACTTTTAGTCGATTTCTACTTATTTTATTAAATATCATCTCCACCAAACAGGACAAGCTTGCATCTGTTATAGTTTTGGAGAAAAATGTGTTCATTTCATGTATGCGCGAAATGCCTTAAAAATGGCTTTAAAATGGATTTGGAGCATGGAGACGATTATCTCGGGATTGCAAGATAACCAAACAAAACTTTTAGTGGATTTCTACTTATTTTATTAAATATCATCTCCACCAAACAGGACAAGCTTGCATCTGTTATAGTTTTGGAGAAAAATGTGTTCATTTCATGTATGCGCGAAATGCCTTAAAAATGGCTTTAAAATGGATTTGGAGCATGGAGACGATTATCTCGGGATTGCAAGATAACCAAACAAAACTTTTAGTGGATTTCTACTTATTTTATTAAATATCATCTCCACCAAACAGGACAAGCTTGCATCTGTTATAGTTTTGGAGAAAAATGTGTTCATTTCATGTATGCGCGAAATGCCTTAAAAATGGCTTTAAAATGGATTTGGAGCATGGAGACGATTATCTCGGGATTGCAAGATAACCAAACAAAACTTTTAGTGGATTTCTACTTATTTTATTAAATATCATCTCCACCAAACAGGACAAGCTTGCATGTGTTATAGTTTTGGAGAAAAATGTGTTCATTTCATGTATGCGCAAAATGCCTTTGAAATGGCTTTAAAATGGATTTGGAGCATGGAGACGATTATCTCGGGATTGCAAGATAACCAAACAAAACATTTAGTGGATTTCTACTTATTTTATTAAATATCATCTCCACCAAACAGGACAAGCTTGCATCTGTTATAGTTTTGGAGAAAAATGTGTTCATTTCATGTATGCGCGAAATGCCTTAAAAATGGCTTTAAAATGGATTTGGAGCATGGAGACGATTATTTCGGGATTGCAAGATAACCAAACAAAACTTTTAGTGGATTTCTACTTATTTTATTAAATATCATCTCCACCAAACAGGACAAGCTTGCATCTGTTATAGTTTTGGAGAAAAATGTGTTCATTTCATGTATGCGCGAAATGCCTTAAAAATGGCTTTAAAATGGATTTGGAGCATGGAGACGATTATCTCGGGATTGCAATATAACCAAACAAAACTTTTAGTGGATTTCTACTTATTTTATTAAATATCATCTCCACCAAACAGGACAAGCTTGCATGTGTTATAGTTTTGGAGAAAAATGTGTTCATTTCATGTATGCGCAAAATGCCTTTGAAATGGCTTTAAAATGGATTTGGAGCATGGAGACGATTATCTCGGGATTGCAAGATAACCAAACAAAACATTTAGTGGATTTCTACTTATTTTATTAAATATCATCTCCACCAAACAGGACAAGCTTGCATCTGTTATAGTTTTGGAGAAAAATGTGTTCATTTCATGTATGCGCGAAATGCCTTAAAAATGGCTTTAAAATGGATTTGGAGCATGGAGACGATTATCTCGGGATTGCAATATAACCAAACAAAACTTTTAGTGGATTTCTACTTATTTTATTAAATATCATCTCCACCAAACAGGACAAGCTTGCATGTGTTATAGTTTTGGAGAAAAATGTGTTCATTTCATGTATGCGCAAAATGCCTTTGAAATGGCTTTAAAATGGATTTGGAGCATGGAGACGATTATCTCAGGATGGCAATATAAACAAACGAAACTTTAGTAGATATCTACTTATTTTATTAAATATTATCTCCACCAAACAGGACAAGCTTGCATCTGTTATAGTTTTGGAGAAAAATGTGTTCATTTCATGTATGCGCGAAATGCCTTAAAAATGGCTTTAAAATGGATTTGGAGCATGGAGACGATTATCTCGGGATTGCAAGATAACCAAACAAAACTTTTAGTGGATTTCTACTTATTTTATTAAATATCATCTCCACCAAACAGGACAAGCTTGCATCTGTTATAGTTTTGGAGAAAAATGTGTTCATTTCATGTATGCGCGAAATGCCTTAAAAATGGCTTTAAAATGGATTTGGAGCATGGAGACGATTATCTCGGGATTGCAAGATAACCAAACAAAACTTTTAGTGGATTTCTACTTATTTTATTAAATATCATCTCCACCAAACAGGACAAGCTTGCATCTGTTATAGTTTTGGAGAAAAATGTGTTCATTTCATGTATGCGCGAAATGCCTTAAAAATGGCTTTAAAATGGATTTGGAGCATGGAGACGATTATCTCGGGATTGCAAGATAACCAAACAAAACTTTTAGTGGATTTCTACTTATTTTATTAAATATCATCTCCACCAAACAGGACAAGCTTGCATCTGTTATAGTTTTGGAGAAAAATGTGTTCATTTCATGTATGCGCGAAATGCCTTAAAAATGGCTTTAAAATGGATTTGGAGCATGGAGACGATTATCTCGGGATTGCAAGATAACCAAACAAAACTTTTAGTGGATTTCTACTTATTTTATTAGATATCATCTCCACCAAACAGGACAAGCTTGCATGTGTTATAGTTTTGGAGAAAAATGTGTTCATTTCATGTATGCGCAAAATGCCTTTGAAATGGCTTTAAAATGGATTTGGAGCATGGAGACGATTATCTCAGGATGGCAATATAAACAAACGAAACTTTTAGTAGATTTCTACTTATTTTTTTAAATATTATCTCCACCAAACAGGACAAGCTTGCATCTTAGTTTTGGAGAAAAATGTGTTCATTTCATGTATGCGCGAAATGCCTTAAAAATGGCTTTAAAATGGATTTGGAGCATGGAGACGATTATCTCGGGATTGCAAGATAACCAAACAAAACTTTTAGTGGATTTCTACTTATTTTATTAAATATCATCTCCACCAAACAGGACAAGCTTGCATCTGTTATAGTTTTGGAGAAAAATGTGTTCATTTCATGTATGCGCGAAATGCCTTAAAAATGGCTTTAAAATGGATTTGGAGCATGGAGACGATTATCTCGGGATTGCAAGATAACCAAACAAAACTTTTAGTGGATTTCTACTTATTTTATTAAATATCATCTCCACCAAACAGGACAAGCTTGCATGTGTTATAGTTTTGGAGAAAAATGTGTTCATTTCATGTATGCGCAAAATGCCTTTGAAATGGCTTTAAAATGGATTTGGAGCATGGAGACGATTATCTCAGGATGGCAATATAAACAAACGAAACTTTTAGTAGATTTCTACTTATTTTATTAAATATTATCTCCACCAAACAGGACAAGCTTGCATCTGTTATAGTTTTGGAGAAAAATGTGTTCATTTCATGTATGCGCGAAATGCCTTAAAAATGGCTTTAAAATGGATTTGGAGCATGGAGACGATTATCTCGGGATTGCAAGATAACCAAACAAACCTTTTAGTGGATTTCTACTTATTTTATTAAATATCATCTCCACCAAACAGGACAAGCTTGCATCTGTTATAGTTTTGGAGAAAAATGTGTTCATTTCATGTATGCGCGAAATGCCTTAAAAATGGCTTTAAAATGGATTTGGAGCATGGAGACGATTATCTCGGGATTGCAATATAACCAAACAAAACTTTTAGTGGATTTCTACTTATTTTATTAAATATCATCTCCACCAAACAGGACAAGCTTGCATCTGTTATAGTTTTGGAGAAAAATGTGTTCATTTCATGTATGCGCGAAATGCCTTAAAAATGGCTTTAAAATGGATTTGGAGCATGGAGACGATTATCTCGGGATTGCAATATAACCAAACAAAACTTTTAGTGGATTTCTACTTATTTTATTAAATATCATCTCCACCAAACAGGACAAGCTTGCATCTGTTATAGTTTTGGAGAAAAATGTGTTCATTTCATGTATGCGCGAAATGCCTTAAAAATGGCTTTAAAATGGATTTGGAGCATGGAGACGATTATCTCGGGATTGCAAGATAACCAAACAAAACTTTTAGTGGATTTCTACTTATTTTATTAAATATCATCTCCACCAAACAGGACAAGCTTGCATCTGTTATAGTTTTGGAGAAAAATGTGTTCATTTCATGTATGCGCGAAATGCCTTCAAAATGGCTTTAAAATGGATTTGGAGCATGGAGACGATTATCTCGGGATTGCAAGATAACCAAACAAAACTTTTAGTGGATTTCTACTTATTTTATTAAATATCATCTCCACCAAACAGGACAAGCTTGCATCTGTTATAGTTTTGGAGAAAAATGTGTTCATTTCATGTATGCGCGAAATGCCTTAAAAATGGCTTTAAAATGGATTTGGAGCATGGAGACGATTATCTCGGGATTGCAATATAACCAAACAAAACTTTTAGTGGATTTCTACTTATTTTATTAAATATCATCTCCACCAAACAGGACAAGCTTGCATCTGTTATAGTTTTGGAGAAAAATGTGTTCATTTCATGTATGCGCGAAATGCCTTAAAAATGGCTTTAAAATGGATTTGGAGCATGGAGACGATTATCTCGGGATTGCAAGGTAACCAAACAAAACTTTTAGTGGATTTCTACTTATTTTATTAAATATCATCTCCACCAAACAGGACAAGCTTGCATCTGTTATAGTTTTGGAGAAAAATGTGTTCATTTCATGTATGCGCGAAATGCCTTAAAAATGGCTTTAAAATGGATTTGGAGCATGGAGACGATTATCTCGGGATTGCAATATAACCAAACAAAACTTTTAGTGGATTTCTACTTATTTTATTAAATATCATCTCCACCAAACAGGACAAGCTTGCATCTGTTATAGTTTTGGAGAAAAATGTGTTCATTTCATGTATGCGCGAAATGCCTTAAAAATGGCTTTAAAATGGATTTGGAGCATGGAGACGATTATCTCGGGATTGCAAGATAACCAAACAAAACTTTTAGTGGATTTCTACTTATTTTATTAAATATCATCTCCACCAAACAGGACAAGCTTGCATCTGTTATAGTTTTGGAGAAAAATGTGTTCATTTCATGTATGCGCGAAATGCCTTAAAAATGGCTTTAAAATGGATTTGGAGCATGGAGACGATTATCTCGGGATTGCAATATAACCAAACAAAACTTTTAGTGGATTTCTACTTATTTTATTAAATATCATCTCCACCAAACAGGACAAGCTTGCATCTGTTATAGTTTTGGAGAAAAATGTGTTCATTTCATGTATGCGCGAAATGCCTTAAAAATGGCTTTAAAATGGATTTGGAGCATGGAGACGATTATCTCGGGATTGCAAGGTAACCAAACAAAACTTTTAGTGGATTTCTACTTATTTTATTAAATATCATCTCCACCAAACAGGACAAGCTTGCATCTGTTATAGTTTTGGAGAAAAATGTGTTCATTTCATGTATGCGCGAAATGCCTTAAAAATGGCTTTAAAATGGATTTGGAGCATGGAGACGATTATCTCGGGATTGCAAGATAACCAAACAAAACTTTTAGTGGATTTCTACTTATTTTATTAAATATCATCTCCACCAAACAGGACAAGCTTGCATCTGTTATAGTTTTGGAGAAAAATGTGTTCATTTCATGTATGCGCGAAATGCCTTAAAAATGGCTTTAAAATGGATTTGGAGCATGGAGACGATTATCTCGGGATTGCAAGATAACCAAACAAAACTTTTAGTGGATTTCTACTTATTTTATTAAATATCATCTCCACCAAACAGGACAAGCTTGCATCTGTTATAGTTTTGGAGAAAAATGTGTTCATTTCATGTATGCGCGAAATGCCTTAAAAATGGCTTTAAAATGGATTTGGAGCATGGAGACGATTATCTCGGGATTGCAAGATAACCAAACAAAACTTTTAGTGGATTTCTACTTATTTTATTAAATATCATCTCCACCAAACAGGACAAGCTTGCATCTGTTATAGTTTTGGAGAAAAATGTGTTCATTTCATGTATGCGCAAAATGCCTTAAAAATGGCTTTAAAATGGATTTGGAGCATGGAGACGATTATCTCGGGATTGCAAGATAACCAAACAAAACTTTTAGTGGATTTCTACTTATTTTATTAAATATCATCTCCACCAAACAGGACAAGCTTGCATCTGTTATAGTTTTGGAGAAAAATGTGTTCATTTCATGTATGCGCGAAATGCCTTAAAAATGGCTTTAAAATGGATTTGGAGCATGGAGACGATTATCTCGGGATTGCGAGATAACCAAACAAAACTTTTAGTGGATTTCTACTTATTTTATTAAATATCATCTCCACCAAACAGGACAAGCTTGCATCTGTTATAGTTTTGGAGAAAAATGTGTTCATTTCATGTATGCGCGAAATGCCTTAAAAATGGCTTTAAAATGGATTTGGAGCATGGAGACGATTATCTCGGGATTGCAAGATAACCAAACAAAACTTTTAGTGGATTTCTACTTATTTTATTAAATATCATCTCCACCAAACAGGACAAGCTTGCATCTGTTATAGTTTTGGAGAAAAATGTGTTCATTTCATGTATGCGCGAAATGCCTTAAAAATGGCTTTAAAATGGATTTGGAGCATGGAGACGATTATCTCGGGATTGCAATATAACCAAACAAAACTTTTAGTGGATTTCTACTTATTTTATTAAATATCATCTCCACCAAACAGGACAAGCTTGCATCTGTTATAGTTTTGGAGAAAAATGTGTTCATTTCATGTATGCGCGAAATGCCTTAAAAATGGCTTTAAAATGGATTTGGAGCATGGAGACGATTATCTCGGGATTGCAAGGTAACCAAACAAAACTTTTAGTGGATTTCTACTTATTTTATTAAATATCATCTCCACCAAACAGGACAAGCTTGCATCTGTTATAGTTTTGGAGAAAAATGTGTTCATTTCATGTATGCGCGAAATGCCTTAAAAATGGCTTTAAAATGGATTTGGAGCATGGAGACGATTATCTCGGGATTGCAAGATAACCAAACAAAACGTTTAGTGGATTTCTACTTATTTTATTAAATATCATCTCCACCAAACAGGACAAGCTTGCATCTGTTATAGTTTTGGAGAAAAATGTGTTCATTTCATGTATGCGCGAAATGCCTTAAAAATGGCTTTAAAATGGATTTGGAGCATGGAGACGATTATCTCGGGATTGCAAGATAACCAAACAAAACTTTTAGTGGATTTCTACTTATTTTATTAAATATCATCTCCACCAAACAGGACAAGCTTGCATCTGTTATAGTTTTGGAGAAAAATGTGTTCATTTCATGTATGCGCGAAATGCCTTAAAAATGGCTTTAAAATGGATTTGGAGCATGGAGACGATTATCTCGGGATTGCAAGATAACCAAACAAAACTTTTAGTGGATTTCTACTTATTTTATTAAATATCATCTCCACCAAACAGGACAAGCTTGCATCTGTTATAGTTTTGGAGAAAAATGTGTTCATTTCATGTATGCGCGAAATGCCTTAAAAATGGCTTTAAAATGGATTTGGAGCATGGAGACGATTATCTCGGGATTGCAAGATAACCAAACAAAACTTTTAGTGGATTTCTACTTATTTTATTAAATATCATCTCCACCAAACAGGACAAGCTTGCATCTGTTATAGTTTTGGAGAAAAATGTGTTCATTTCATGTATGCGCGAAATGCCTTAAAAATGGCTTTAAAATGGATTTGGAGCATGGAGACGATTATCTCGGGATTGCAAGATAACCAAACAAAACTTTTAGTGGATTTCTACTTATTTTATTAAATATCATCTCCACCAAACAGGACAAGCTTGCATCTGTTATAGTTTTGGAGAAAAATGTGTTCATTTCATGTATGCGCGAAATGCCTTAAAAATGGCTTTAAAATGGATTTGGAGCATGGAGACGATTATCTCGGGATTGCAATATAACCAAACAAAACTTTTAGTGGATTTCTACTTATTTTATTAAATATCATCTCCACCAAACAGGACAAGCTTGCATCTGTTATAGTTTTGGAGAAAAATGTGTTCATTTCATGTATGCGCGAAATGCCTTAAAAATGGCTTTAAAATGGATTTGGAGCATGGAGACGATTATCTCGGGATTGCAAGATAACCAAACAAAACTTTTAGTGGATTTCTACTTATTTTATTAAATATCATCTCCACCAAACAGGACAAGCTTGCATCTGTTATAGTTTTGGAGAAAAATGTGTTCATTTCATGTATGCGCGAAATGCCTTAAAAATGGCTTTAAAATGGATTTGGAGCATGGAGACGATTATCTCGGGATTGCAAGATAACCAAACAAAACTTTTAGTGGATTTCTACTTATTTTATTAAATATCATCTCCACCAAACAGGACAAGCTTGCATCTGTTATAGTTTTGGAGAAAAATGTGTTCATTTCATGTATGCGCGAAATGCCTTAAAAATGGCTTTAAAATGGATTTGGAGCATGGAGACGATTATCTCGGGATTGTAAGATAACCAAACAAAACTTTTAGTGGATTTCTACTTATTTTATTAAATATCATCTCCACCAAACAGGACAAGCTTGCATCTGTTATAGTTTTGGAGAAAAATGTGTTCATTTCATGTATGCGCGAAATGCCTTAAAAATGGCTTTAAAATGGATTTGGAGCATGGAGACGATTATCTCGGGATTGCAAGATAACCAAACAAAACTTTTAGTGGATTTCTACTTATTTTATTAAATATCATCTCCACCAAACAGGACAAGCTTGCATCTGTTATAGTTTTGGAGAAAAATGTGTTCATTTCATGTATGCGCGAAATGCCTTAAAAATGGCTTTAAAATGGATTTGGAGCATGGAGACGATTATCTCGGGATTGCAAGATAACCAAACAAAACTTTTAGTGGATTTCTACTTATTTTATTAAATATCATCTCCACCAAACAGGACAAGCTTGCATCTGTTATAGTTTTGGAGAAAAATGTGTTCATTTCATGTATGCGCGAAATGCCTTAAAAATGGCTTTAAAATGGATTTGGAGCATGGAGACGATTATCTCGGGATTGCAAGATAACCAAACAAAACTTTTAGTGGATTTCTACTTATTTTATTAAATATCATCTCCACCAAACAGGACAAGCTTGCATCTGTTATAGTTTTGGAGAAAAATGTGTTCATTTCATGTATGCGCGAAATGCCTTAAAAATGGCTTTAAAATGGATTTGGAGCATGGAGACGATTATCTCGGGATTGTAAGATAACCAAACAAAACTTTTAGTGGATTTCTACTTATTTTATTAAATATCATCTCCACCAAACAGGACAAGCTTGCATCTGTTATAGTTTTGGAGAAAAATGTGTTCATTTCATGTATGCGCGAAATGCCTTAAAAATGGCTTTAAAATGGATTTGGAGCATGGAGACGATTATCTCGGGATTGCAAGATAACCAAACAAAACTTTTAGTGGATTTCTACTTATTTTATTAAATATCATCTCCACCAAACAGGACAAGCTTGCATCTGTTATAGTTTTGGAGAAAAATGTGTTCATTTCATGTATGCGCGAAATGCCTTAAAAATGGCTTTAAAATGGATTTGGAGCATGGAGACGATTATCTCGGGATTGTAAGATAACCAAACAAAACTTTTAGTGGATTTCTACTTATTTTATTAAATATCATCTCCACCAAACAGGACAAGCTTGCATCTGTTATAGTTTTGGAGAAAAATGTGTTCATTTCATGTATGCGCGAAATGCCTTAAAAATGGCTTTAAAATGGATTTGGAGCATGGAGACGATTATCTCGGGGTTGGCTGGTGTACGGTGTCCGGCCTGCCGTAGGGTGTGGACTGGATAAACCACTTCCTCAACTATTGGTGTTTCTTGGGAGTAGCATTCCTCAGGTCTCGTTAGTTCATCTCGGCATATGTTGACTGGTTGGAGTGGCAGACGGGCTCCAAGCATGCGGCCTTGGTTTTGGAGACAATCTTTATCTAGATGTCCATTGCGCCCACATATATAACAGCGCCATAGATTGGGCGAGTCACAGGCCCTGTTTGTAGTCCTTTGTTTTGGCGCAGCTTCTGCTGGGTAGCGGGACCATCCTTCTCGACCGGCTGGTGTTAGCAGTACTGCAGCTGGAATCCCATAAACATATTCCAGAACATAAGCCCTCTCTTCTCTTGAGGATCTAGGCCCCAATGCATCCAATAACGCTGTGGCTTGGGCCATTTTGGACAAAGTTGATTCCCAATTGTCACTAGATCCATGATGTGGCACATAGTCTACATCCTCTGGGTCAATATCGGCGGGATCCTCATCGTCCTCTGAATCATTCTGGGCATCCCAACGCTCCAGCATACAATCTCTCGCCTCCGGCACAGATCCTGCAACATCCATTTACTGCAGCGGTCGTAACTCCTCTCTTGTCCTTGTCCCATGGCTGAGCTGGTGGGGTTGGACATGGCAGCGTCCGAAACCTGAATGCCTCCCCTATGGCCTGCTGGGTATGCTTATGTGCCTCCCTGGTTGTTGAGCCCTGGACGGTGTCCGAAAACACCAGTCCACTGCAGCTCCCCTGGGTAAACCAGGCTGAGTAGTATCCCACCGCTGCCACCAATTGTGGAGACACGGGGCTCAGTGGGTGCTCTCGTCCACTAAAACCCGCCGCCTTTAGAAAGACAGCGTGGCTCAGGGCTCATCCCAACTGAACGCCGGCCTCCTTAACCGTGCGCGTAACACTACTCAGACAACACAGGGTGAGGGAACCACAATAATTAGACTTTATTGGATCCCCAAACAATTAACGGCACATATCACATAACCAGCAAAACACACAAATGTAACAGGCAACAGAGTCTCACCCTTCCGCTGGCTCACCAGGGATTTAGAATGTCCATGCCTCACAGGTTCCAAGCTGTCTGAGGTCTGCAAAGTCTGTAACAGGTGACTGAACTGTCCCAACCTGAGTGTCCTCCTTAGGTAGTCCTGGTTTGATGTTAAAATCCTGGCAGCCGGAGTCGAAATCCCTAGGCTGTGGATATGGTCTCCAACCGGGTCCGGAGTCCCTAGATTGAAGCCATAAGATATCCTGATCCTCTAGTCAGCTCCAAAGAGCTTAGACTGGATCCATCAGCATCCATCAACAACCCCTGGTGGCTTAAAGAAGTCCTTTTTATAGCCACAACCTTCCACTTGGATACACTGCGTCCTCATCGATTGGTTGGACAAGATTGCTTCTCCCATTGGAGGAATTTCAAGCTGCATGGACAATGTTCATTTAAATGATGTGCATAGAAAGACTGAGGGTGTACATGTAAACTGGGAGTCACCGACTAGACAATGGCTACTAAGATAATTACATTATCAATACACAACTACAATACAATGGTTACTGGAAATGTCTGGAGAACAATACGTCTAGCTTTCAGTGGCCAACACAATTACATTGAGTCAACAAGAGTCTTGTAAAAACAATGAGGGACTTCTCCCCCATCTATAGACAATCTATCATGCTGTCTGGCTGGATTTTAAGAAACTTTAACCCATGAGAGTCCATGTCGTCACATTCCTCCCCCTTCTTTATATTAGCCAGACATGATAGGCTTCCGATCATCCTTCTCCTCTTGACGGCATTGTCCTTTTTAATGGTGAGGTCAGCAACAGAGGCTTGCATCTATACACCTCCCCCTGATTACCTCCCCCAAGTTGAGCAGCCATATTGTGGGGTCCATGAGTTGGGCCTGCACAAATCTCCCACTATCAATCCTCCCCCAGTCAAAAGCCACAGTGTGGTTAGGCTTACTCACGGTTCTTGGCTCAGAAGTCGATGATGGAGACCGGGAATGCAAACCATCCCTGGAAAAGATGTTAGAAAGATCCACATCAGGGTCCTGCTTGGCTTGGAGGTGGGTGATGGCTTCTTCAAACTGACTGGATAGTCCTTGTACTAGGTCATTCTCCAAAATGACTGGTGTGAGGAGGTAATTCACAAGCCCCACTTTCACTTCCCTTTGAGTGGTATCCGAAACTAAGATAATTACATTATCAATACACAACTACAATACAATGGTTACTGGAAATGTCTGGAGAACAATACGTCTAGCTTTCAGTGGCCAACACAATCACATTGAGTCAACAAGAGTCTTGTAAAAACAATGAGGGACTTCTCCCCCATCTATAGACAATCTATCATGCTGTCTGGCTGGATTTTAAGAAACTTTAACCCATGAGAGTCCATGTCGTCACAGGAGGTATGGCAAGGAACAAGGTAGGCAGAGTAGGAATACAAAGGGTTTGATGGCCAAATTACTGGAAGACACAAATCTGCAGGACAGTTGGAGAACGCAACACCCATATGAACGTGAATTTACACACTACTCACACCCACACGAAGCATGGTCAAGGATTGACTTTATGTTAGTAGACCACAGACTCTGGCACAGGGTCAAAGATGTAGACATAGAGAACATGGTTATATCCGACCACAGCCCGGTGACCTTAGACTTAAATGACAGAATACAGAGGGGCTCGGATTATATATGGAGATTTCCATCATTCTTACTCAAAGATAAAGATTTTATTAAAACATTAATTGAGTGGTGGGAGGAATATTGCGGCACTAACAGCGGGTACGAGGAAGAGGCAATGCTATTCTGGGAAACAGTGAAAGTAGTATTAAGGGGGAGACTGATGGGGCATGTAGCCAAAATCAGGAAACAGACGCAAAAACATTACCAGGAGGCAAGCACTAGTTTGAGAGAGAAATACACAAGGTACCTAGAAAACAAATCTCAAAAAGCAAAAGAAGAGTGGAAGGAAGCAAAATAAGAGTTTGACATGTGGGTAGGAAAACGAGAAGAACTAGTAAGGTCTCAGCAGGAGGTTGACTTGCACCGATTTGGCAATAAGGCAGGTAAACTGCTGGCTAACCTGGCAAAGGGAAGACGACCGTTGACGTTAATAGCTAATATGACAAGACAGGATGGGACCAAATCGACGAATCCACAGGAGATCAACCAGATCTTGGGGGAATACTATGCCAAACTATATAGTAAAGGGGATGAAAATGGAGAAGGAGGGAGGGAGTGGCTAAAGACATTAGGACTTACACAAATAACCGAGGACGAACTGACTAGACTGAACGCGGACATCACAATAGAGGAAGTGCAAACAATAATAGGAGAACTGAGTATACATAAAGCACCGGGGCCTGACGGGTTCAATGGGGAATTCTATAAAGTACTAAAGGAGGAAATATCACCAACGCTGACACGTATGTTTAATAAAATGTTAGGGGGTACGGGAATGTCTAGCCACCTTAACACTGCATATATAAAACTTTTACCCAAAGGAGACAAAAATTTGGACAATCCAACGAATTATAGACCAATCTCACTAATCAACCAAGACCTTAAACTAGTGGCCAAATTGATGGCCAATCGATTAGCAGAGGTATTACCAAGGCTAATTTCTCCCACCCAATCGGGGTTTGTAAAGGGGAGAGCAGCCGTGACAAACGTAAGAAAGGCCATGATAGTAATGGACGCCATCAGACACAGAGATCTACAAGGAGGGGAATTTCCAGCCATGATCACGTTGGATGCTGAAAAAGCGTTTCATAATGTGCAGTGGCCATAGCTGGAAACAGTCCTAGATAATATGGGCTTCAGGGGAGCATTCAGAACATTTATAGGTATACTATATGCAAACCCTCAGGCAAGAGTGGCGCCACCCGGATTTTTGTCACGACCCTTCTCTTTGACCAAAGGGACGAGACAGGGGTGCCCGCTGTCTCCTCTCTTGTTCAATCTAGCCATTGAGCCATTATCAAAACTGATCAATGGAGGAGACTGCTTTAAGGGCATTAACATTGGAACGGAAAAAGTACATTCAGCTCTATTCGCGGACGATATCATATTATTCATGAATAGACCACAGAATGACCTTTTAAAAACAATACAACAGATAGAGAGATTTGGGTCTATGGCAGGTTTTAAATTGAACAAGACAAAATGTGAAATACTGTTTCTGAATGAGCGAACCATGTCATCCCTGAAAACCTATGGAATAGGGGATAACATATGTGGGATACCGATAGCAAAAACCCACCTTAAATACCTGGGGATCCAGATGGGACGCCAGCCTGCCTCCATTTATGAAATAAACTTCAAACCGTTGATACAGAAAATAGAACGAGAGCTAAAGATGTGGGAGGGGCTGCCGCTATCCCTGCTAGGTAGAAACCACCTCATAAAAATGATGAGTTTCTCGAAGCTGCTATACCCAATGCAGACTATCCCTATATTATTAAAGCATGCGGATGTAAATAGACTGAATAAAGCATTTACAAGCTTCCTATGGAAGAGAAAAAGACCAAGAATTAGGGTGAAAAAACTAATGCTACCACTGGAAAAGGGAGGAATCAAGATGCCAAATGTGAGAGGCTACAACCTTGCATGCTTGATGAGGCACGTAATAGACTGGCTGAGGAAGACAAATAGCTATTCTAACATAAAATTGGAAAGTGAGTACTGTAGACCATGGGACTTGGGGGCAATATTACACACGTCATTGGCCAATATTCCGAGGAAAATTAAGCACTCCCTGGTATGTAGGGATACGATAATGGCGTGGAAAGCAGTGAGGAAAAAGTTTAACCTGTCCTGGCGAATCTCCAAATACCTAAATATCTGGAATTTTCCGGAATTCCCAGCAGGGAGGGAAAACAAACTATTTCTAGAATGGAGAAATAAGGGGATCAGTGGGGTGAAGGATATGCTCCATGAAACGGAACATAGGTGGTTGACTCTTGAGGAGATGGTGAACAGGTACGGGCTTTCCCCATTCCAAATCATACAATACAAACAGGTGGAAAAGGGAATAATGGGACTATTGAGGGATGTTAGAAAAGAACAGGTATTGAATGAAATGGATCAATTTATAATGAAGGATAAACAGGAGATTACTATCTCCTCCCTGTACAAAGATCTGAGAACAGCACTGGTACCACTGCACTCGGACCAGGTCTGGGGAGCATGGGCACGACAACTAAAAGATACAGAGGCAGGGGGAAAAGATACAGCAGGGATGGATGAGGATGAGGAAGGAGGTGATTAATGAGGGCTGGAGGGACACACAGTTTAGATTAATGCACAGAGCAATTTATGGTTTTAACATCCCCACCAAGCAGACTATGAATAAAATAGAACATTGCCCCAAATGTAAACAGCCGAAAACGGACTTATACCACGGGATTTGGCAGTGCCCACAAAGTCAGAAATTTTGGGGAAAAATGAAGACACTTATAGAAAAAGTATGGGAAGTGGAAATGGAACTAGACCCATTGTTATGGATTTTCCACCACAGGACTAAAGAAAAGGAAGGAGGAGGAGATACACGGGGGACCACGATTCCAAGACTCTTTCATAATATTGCTATGATAGGGAAAAAGGCCCTACTACGCAGATGGCTCGAGGAATCTGTTCCATCAGAGGAGGAGGTGGTCAATCAGATTAAAAAGCTGCTCAATATTGAACAGTTGGAAGCCGAAATAAATAAGGACGAACTAACGGGAAACTTTTTTAAAAAATGGAAGAGATTTATAGTACAACAGTATGGAGTTGCAGAAATACGGAAAGTGGTATCTCCTTTCACTAATACGGAATGGTATCTACTGGGAGACTTGCAAGGCACATTGGGAAAGCTGAAAATACACACGCAGTAGAGACACAACAGTAGGGCGAGACGAGGGTTTCAGAGAAATAGGGCTTCAAACGGGAATCAGAATATGGAGGAGCTGTGTGTTCTTTTGCGACTTATACCTGGTGTTCAGCGTATTAAAAATGTTGGGGGGGGATAAAGTGGGAATAAAAGAGGGTGGGGTAAGACAAGGGTGGGTAAATTGGTAAGGTGAATTTATTCTTGTTCAAATGTTAGACATATTGTAATAATTCTGAAAAATGCAATAAAAATTTATGTTTAAAAAAAAAAGTAAACCTAAACATGTTTGGTATCAACGAACTCATACCAACCTGAAGTATCACACCCACCCATCAGTTTTACCATACAGTGAACACGGTGAATAAAGTACCCCATAAACCATTGTCCAATCACACTTTTTTGTAATTTTTCCGCACGTGGAAATTTTGTGCTGTTTTCCAGTACCACATATGGTAAAACTCATGGTTTCACTTTAAAGACCAATACGTCCCGCAAAAAACGAGCCCTCTTATGGCAAGATTGACGGGAAAAATAAAAAAGATACGACTCTCGGAAAAAGGGGAGCAAAAAACAAAAACGGAAAAATCGTCCAGTGGTTAGGGGGTTAAAGGTGGGAGCCCGTGAGCACATCAGGGACAGTGAGAAAACAAAGACTCTGCAAGAGACGGAACACCTAAAAACCCTACCAAAACATTTCCAATTGTACCATGAATCTGACTCAAGCAAATTAAAGGAGTTGTCCGACATTAGCTTACCAAAAAATATTGAGTTTATCTGTGCTGTATTGTCATATAAAACACCCCTATATTGTTATTTTTTGTTTTCTAACTTTTGTTCCACTTGAATTATCCCTTTATTCTCTGCAGTTCTTTGTTTACATTTTGCTCTAGCAAACTGACCACTTCCTGTGCAAAACCTCAGTTAGAGCTGGCACTGCCCGGCCTCAGTGTCCAGCCCCGTCCCCTGCCCGCCCCCTGCACACTCATTCCCTGTCAGTATTCTACCCCAGCACTAAAAAATGGCCAATTTTTTCACGGATACATCCGTGTGTCATCTGTGTGCCTTCCGTTTTTTTTGCGGACCGCAAAAAACGGAAGCAGCAAGAAAGATAAATAGATGAGTAGATATAGAGATGAATAGATAGATATAGAGACAGAGTGATAGAGGGATGAATGAATAAACAGAGGGATAGACAGATGATAGATAGATAGATAGATAGATAGATGAGAAAGACATATAATGTCCTACCCCCCTGCATATTCTAAGCTGGCACCCTTTAGTGACTTTCATGTGGCACTAAAGTATGCTTAGCCTTGTATTTATCCAAAAAATAAATAAAAAATAATTAAAAAAAAAACAAACGACAATGGGTCCCCCATACTTTTGTAGCCAGCTAGGATAAAGCAGATGGCTGCAGCCTGCAAACCACAGCTGGCAGCTTCAGCTTGGCTGGTAATATAAAACAGAGGGCACCCCACGCTGTTATTTTAAATTAAATAAATAATTTAAAACAAAAAACATGGGGTCCCCCCAAATTGGATCACCAGCCAAGGTAAAGCAGACAGCTGTGGTCTGGTATTCTCAGACTAGGGAGGCCCACTGTTATTGGACACTCCCCAGCCTAAAAATAGCAGGCCACAGCCGCCCCAGAAGTGGCACATCCATTAGATGTGCCAATCCTGGTGCTTTGCCCCAACTCATCCCGTGCCCTGGTGCGGTGGCAAACGGGGTAATATATGGGGTTGATGCCAAATGTGTAATGTCACCTGGCATCAAGCCCTGGGATTAGTGATGTCACGCGTCAATCAGATATCCGACATCACAAACCCAGTCAGTAATAAAAAAATAGACAACAAAAAAAAAGTTTTATTTGAAAAAACACTCCTCAAAACATTCCCTCATTCACCAATTTATTCAAAAGAAAAACAAATCCAGGTCCAGCATAATCCAATAAGGGGGTCCCATGACAATCCATACCATAGTCAATGTCCCAGTCAATGAAGAACAGAATGTTCCTCATTGGCTGGGAGAGTAATGCAGTGACCTGAGCTAACATCAATAGCCCAGGTCACTGCAGGGGATGCCGAGCGCTGCTGTCAGGAGGTTAAATGAAATCATTACCTGCGGTGACAATCTTCGCTTCACTCCTGTCAGCGCTGTCCCTGACTTCTATGCCCGCCGCAATCTCAGCAGTATCGCCCGAGACGTCACCGCTAGTGACGTGAGAACGCAGCGGCATAGAAGGCAGTGACAGCGCTGACAGGAGTGAAGCGAAGATTGTCACAGCAGGCAATGATGTCATCTAACATCCTGATGGCAGCGCTCGTTATCCCCGCGGCTGCCTGCGCTGCAATGTGAGAGGCTGCTGAGCCTGCAATGAAGGCAGCCGCGGAGTATATCCTAGAAGACTCAGTAGGAACACTGAAAAGCAGCAGATCCAAATGACAACCCCACTGGCATAACAATACAACAACCTGCAACCTCACGCTCCCTTTCTGAAGTAGAACAACAACTCCCAGCATACCCACACAACCCATCGGTATGCACCAAAGCGCACATTGCAGCTTTTTTTTTTTGGCTGCGTTTTTGTGGTGACTAAACAAGGTTCTTTCTGTGTTTTTGAGCCCTTCCAGTCAATAGATTTGACTTTAAAAAATACACTGGGCAAAAACGCAAAAAAAATGCACACCAGGGGTATGTTTTTTGGGACCAAAACCGTGCATCTTTGTGGTCTCCATAAAGATGCAGCATGCGCACATGGCAAATTGCTGCCCGTTAGTGTTTCCACACATTAGGAAATCCCTTTCATGACCCCCATAAAGTATGATCCCAACAAAAGTGCCCCCCAAACACTGTATGATACACCCAAAGTGAATTCCTGCACAGTACCCTCCACGCACAGTTTGATGATTCTACATCACCTCCCACCCAGCAAAGCATAATACACCCACAACAACCCCAACACAGTACGATGGCCCCAACACAGCCCTTCATACAGTATAATGGCTCCTCCATATTCTATAACGGTCTGCACACAGTATAATGGGCCCCACATAGCCTTCCAAATAGTATAATGGCTACCATATAGGCCTTTAAACAGAATAAGGCTATGTGCGCACGCTGCATCTTTGTGGTGACCACAAAGATTCATGTTTTTAGGCCCAAAAAAACGCACTCTCGGCATGTATTATTTGCCGCGTTTTACTGCGTTTTTGCTCAGTGTGTTTTTTAAGTCATCTATTGATTGGAAGAGCTCAAAAACCGCAGGAAAAAATGCAGTAAGAATTGACATGCTGCATCTTTGTGGTCACCACAAAGATGCAGCCAAAAAAAAAGCTGCAAAGTGTGAACAGAAAAACTGAAATCACATAGACTTTTCTGGGAAGGAAATGCAGGAAGTTTTGTTACCAAAACTGCACTCAAAAAACGCAGTGTGCATACAAGGCCTAACTGTTACCCACACAGCCCTCCAGTGGTGCCCCTATAGCAATCAAAAATGTATAATGGCCTACATATAATAATAATAATATATAATATTTATTCATTTATATAGCGCTATTAATTCCACAGCGCTTTACATACATTGGCAACACTGTCCCCATTGGACTGCAATGTGAGAGGCTGCTGAGCCTGCAATGAAGGCAGCCGCGGGGCTGGAGCGGGACACAGACTGCACGGGCACTCCTGCTGTCCTGAGCAGGGGGCCTGGTGCTGGCGTTGACACCGTGGGCGGGGAGAGTACGGGGTGCGGAGGAATGTGTGGGAGGGTGCAGGGAAGAGGTGCGGGGACTCCACGCACTGTACTCGCCCAGCAGGGCGGCAACATGCTGTTCTAGATTTGCATGTCAACATGGTCCTGCCCATGTTGACATGAAATGACCGGAAGCAGCAAAATCGCGGCAGGAGCGGTCACATGACCGCTCTGAGCCGGGGGAGAAAGGCTGACAGCAGGGCAGGTAAGTGATCACTAGCTACTTACCTGCCCCAATGTAGCCCAATAGGGTAATAATGAAGAAAAGTCAAAATAAGCCGGATAACCCCTTTAATTATAAAGGCCATAGATCAGAGGTTAGAGGTGGTAACCTATTTAAGGCCCTTGCGCAACTTGAGTCATTGGATTTATAGATTGGACACAAGGACTACTATTGGGCTCAATGAGAGCTTTGACTGCTTTCTTTAATTGGGTATTTTTATGTGGTGTGAGAATGGGACTGTTTGTGTTAAATTATTTTTTAATTGTTTCTTTTTCTTTTTATCCATAATTTAGAGATCTGTATATGCTAAAACCATACCTGAGGTGGTCTGCAAATTTTGAGCGACTTCACGCGACCCGCTCAGTGACTTAGATGTTGACTTTGATTGGGTCTTTTCCCTGAATGAAGTGCCTATGAGAAAATAAGAAAAACGATTATTATCTAAGAAAAGTGGAGAAAAACATTGTACAACAATTTAATTATAGTTAGGATACAACTAATATTTATAACATTTACTCAATAATTTAGTTTTTTGCATTTTGATTTTGTTTGCCTTATGGCATGTCATTTTTAATTTTGCATATAATATTTCTGTTTACACAACAACATGAACACTATGCACTTTTTTTGTTTGTCTATTGATTAGTGATGGACAGACCCGGACTGTAAAATTTAGAATCCGAGAGGTTTTAAAAATACCCGAGTACTGGACCCGGGCCTGGAGTTCTCAGGGAACTCCGGAACCTTTGGAAATAAAAAATAAAAAAAGGAAAAATAAAGAAAATAAGAATAAAGCAGGCGCGTTATAACAATAGCAGCCCACAGCCACTCAGGATTGTCACATCCATTAGATGTGACAATCCTGGCACTCTACCCGATTCTTCCCGATTCCCCTGGTGCGGTGGCAATCAGGCTAATAAGGGGTTAATAACAGCTCACATCTGCCACTAAGCCCTAGATTAGCAATGGCACGGTCTATGAAAACCCTACCCCCATTACTAATCTGTAAGTGAAAATAAATAAACACAAACACAAAAT
Organism: Anomaloglossus baeobatrachus; assembly: GCF_048569485.1. NCBI lineage: Eukaryota > Metazoa > Chordata > Amphibia > Anura > Aromobatidae > Anomaloglossus > Anomaloglossus baeobatrachus. The sequence continues at coordinate 17,553 of NW_027443293.1, read as the reverse complement.
AAGATAAAAACAACACCCTCTTTCACTCCTTTATTAACCCCAAAAACACCCAGGTCTGATGTAATCCACACGAGGTCCCATAACGATTCCAGCTCTGCTACATCTGAAGTGACAGCGCGTGGGCATAGAATATGACCACCCGCTGTGATCTTAAGGCAGAGAATGAGTCGCAGCGATGTGTGGTCACGTAACTTGGGTTATTTGCGGTCATAGCTGGAGCTGCTCATTGTCATCCACCTATGATCGCAGGTAACCTGACCTCAGGTGACCTCATTGAACTGAGTGACCACTACTATCCATAAAAGTGGCGTAATACTTTGGCAAAATTACTCCCAGAAATAAAATGTGAGTCAGAAATACATTCAGGCATCTTCCGCATGCTGTTGCCATTCAGTTTCAACAATTTTCCATCCATTGCAATATTTTTACAGCCCTCGCAGGCCTATTTCCAACGTCCTCTGGAAAATTATTCGAGTTTCCCATTGACTTGGATTGGGTTCGTTATTCGGTATGAATACACAAATGTAGAAATTATTGGATTTGAACAATCCGAACCCGAATATTTTAGCATTCGCCCATATCTAGTCATCACTAATGATAATTTTAAGGATGTCTAAAACTGATCAACTGGGAAAAGGTTGTTGCATTACTCGTAAATCAAATGCCATGTCCTTCTTCAATTTGTCCAATTATTAATACCAGGTTTTGGTTAAAATGAGGCTACCATTTCAAGGTTAATTTTTCATCAAGGAGAAACTACGCTGAAAATCTATCTTTTGAACCATGTGCATTGAATATTTTTTTGGTATGGTAACAGAGGACTCAGAAGGAAAAATGTATGTAACAAAATTAAAACATTGTCGTCCATTTGGCTTATCCCTAATCTATTAATTTTACACTAGGTGGTAAGATAGATGACATCTTTATTATCTGGAGGGGTACCGGTCCTGAACTGCAGAGCTTCATGACTTGGTTGAACAATAACCCATATAACATCAAACTAACCTATAAGGCAGATCGGGAGGCAATTGTTTTTCTGGACTAGAATATAAAAATGGGGTACCAGACAGAAAAGGGTTCTCCACGGGTATTATTATCAACAAGTAAGAGGGAAGAATCTTTTTCCTCACAGATACATTTCATCTCCAAGTTAACAGTCAGAGGGGGGCGATCAGGCAGATCTTGAACAAACACTGGTCGTTACTGAAGACCGACCAGAGTTTGAACGACGTTTTACTCATCGCCCACTCTTACCTGTTAGAAGGGGGAAAAGCCTAAAGGATATGCTGGTTAAGAACCATTACGTACCTAGGGTGGTATCTTGCTTTAAGAAAGGGAGTCCCAAATTTGGTTGTTTTCCTTTTATCTGCCCAGAGATGTTGTCAGCTTGGGATGGACCTAAAGAGTATAAAAAAAAAAGTTACAAATCATGCAGTAAAAGTCACGTTATCTATTATGCAGTATGTGGCTGTAGCCTAATTTATATTGGGTTAACATCAAGGGAACAACGCGTCCGCACGAGGGAACATGTTAGGGACATAATTGCGGTGTGTGATGTTGTGGATCTTGATTCCCTGAGGATGATCCAGAGACATTTCAAGCTGCGCCATGACTGTGGTCCCACAGGATTGAAAATTTGTGGTATCGCAAGGTCCATTTAGAATCTAGGGGTAAATATATATATATACACACATATTACTATATGAATTTTGTCTCTGCATGATATAGGGACATTAGAAAATCTTTTAAGGACTATACATGGTCATATTCTCTAGGCTAAGGCGGATTCTCCTTATGTTTGGATGATTTTCTTACCACCCTGGTCGTGCCCTTTCACTTGCCAGTAGTAGATATGGTCTCGTTGGGTGCGCATGTGCGGGGCTGCCTCCGCATGAGTCCCCGCCAAGAGAGCTTCCTTAGAAGGATGCATGGGTTAACTGATGTTATTGGAAGTATTCTTCTGATCCACGCTTCCCCTGGAATGACTGGATGAGGCGGACTCTATGTGCGGCGTCCCACCCCCTGCACGCGCCCAAACAGCGACGATCTCGCCCAAGACACCACATAATAAAACATGCACATTACACTTTCCTCAAGCGAGGAAGCCAGGTGAGAAACGCGTGTCAGGGCTACTCAAAACATCCAGTTATAAGTGCACTTTATAGGTGAGTCCGGATCACGATGATTCATGGCTGTTAGCTCTATCGGTAATAGTAATGGTAGCCTTTGAGGCTTAGGCTGCGTTACATGGGTGATATTAGATTTTTGTTTTGTTATAGCGCCACCAGGTGGCCATCTGTATTAGTACATGCAGTGGTACCTGCAATGTATTTCAATGACCCCGATCCTGCTGTACCGGAAGTCGCCGGATCCTGATAGACAGAATCCTGTTTTTTGTACTGAGCATGCCCAGAAAGCAGCTTGGCATGGTCAATACAGAAATCTCCCTCTCTCTCAGACAGAAGACCAGGATCGTGAAGGGGTGAGAGGGAGTAATAAAGATGGAGTCCCTAAGTGTGTCTGTGTATTTATTTCTAATAAAGTGTCTGTGTATTTTTTTCTAATAAAGTATTTTTTCTGTGTGATGTCTTTTTTTTAACCCTTTATTGGAGATTCTTAATGGCCGGGTCAAACTTGGCCTGACATTAGCAATCTCAGGCTTTATATATATATTTATATTTAGGTCATATAAGCAGTGGGGGTTAGCAGCCAGTAGCTGCTTGGGTTACCTTAGCAATAGAAAATGCAGCGGGAGTCCACACATTTTATTTTTTTTACCCCCTAACCCTAGAGTTAGGGTTATGTGTTTGGGGTTTTTGTTTATTTTTTAATGAATTTAAAAAAAAAAAAATACTCATGGGTTTCCGAGAACCCGAGCATTTTAGTGCTCATTCATCCCTACTTCTAACCATACAGCCAGCAGATCAAGTAATCTGATCAGCTGACTCCAATGTTGGCCGATTACTTGTTCTGGGTCCCCCTGCATCCATCGCAGCGTGTGCTGCCTGTGAGGTCAGCTGAATTCGGCCGACACTGGAGTCAGCTGATCTGAACTCTGTTGAACTCCAGCCCGAACACTCTCCGATGGATGCAGGGGGACACAAAACAAGCAATCGGCCAACACTGGAGTCAGCTGATCTGAACTCAGCTGAACTCATGACCACACAGCCCGGATATGGTCACACGTGATCGGCAGCAGGCAGTGATTGCTGTTAACCTGCATCCATCACAGCGTGTGTGGGCTGTGAGATCAGGAGTTCAGCTTATTCCCGATCAGCTGACTCCAATGCCAGCCGATAAATTCTGTGTTCCCCTTCATCCATCACAAGTAGAAGTAGAAGCATACAATAAAATAACAATTGCGGTTGCATGCGTTGCACATTCAATCCACAGGATCCGGTCATATGCGGTTTGCATCCTGTCAAATGTGAAAGTAGCCTTACAGCTGGTGCAGGAAGAAGAAAGACAAGATGGCAGACTTACTTTGGGAGCTTACAGGAAGAAATCGCACAGACCAATTTTTGGGGCTCCACTCAAGGGGATCTGGGGCTGAGAAAAAAAGGAGACCGTCAGCTGATGATGAAATAGCTAGCAAAGTTATTGATCATTATCTCAAACCCATTGCCTCCTCTCTCTAGTCCGGCATTTCCTCTCTGCGGCGATCGCCATCCTCCTTCTTCTGAGGCCCATGTGCATGACGCGTCGTACATCATGCTCACTAGCTGGCATTGAGGTCCTGCGCAGGCGCACTTTGATCTGCCCTGCTCAAAGCAGATCCATGTATTGTAGTGCATATGCGTAAGAGATCTTTAACCCCTTAACTTGGCTATCATGATATCACAGGGTCATGTGATGACTCCTGTAGCTCACATGACTCAGGTCCTGTAAGAAAAAGCCAAATACTGGCTGTTACAAGAGATGATAATTTCTCCCAGTCTAAATTGTGCTGCTCTGATTGGGATAAATAAATGAGTGATCAGACAGCTGATCCTAATAGCCCCCTAGGGGTACTAGTCAAATTTAAAAAAAAATTTAAGAACATTTTTTGAAAAAGTAAAAAAAAAAGTAAAAACACCTAAAAGTTCAAATCATCCCTCTTTTGCCCCACTGAAAAATAAAGGGTTAAAAAAAATATATTCACACATTTGGTATCGCTGTCTTCAGCCCGATCTATCAAAATATAAAATCAACCGGAACAACCGGAGACTCTGTCCACGACAACAGCCGGTGATAACACGCGGAACAAGAAATTGCCAACAGGCAACAGGGAGGGTGCTGGGTCTCCCAATACGGAACTATAAGAAAAAGAATTTACGGTAAGTAAACAAAATTCTCTTTTTCTTTATCGTTTCTTTGGGAGACCCAGACCTTGGGACGTTCCAAAGCAGTCCCTGGGTGGGAATAAACAGAAAAACTAAGAAGTAGGCAGAACCTAACTTCACAAATGGGTGACAGCCGCCTGAAGGATGCGTCTGCCCAAGCTCTCATCTGCCGAAGCATGAGCATGCACTTGGTAGTGCTTCGAGAAGGTATGCAGGCTAGTCCAAGTGGCAGCCTGACAGACTTGTTGAGCCGTAGCCTGGTGCCTGAAAGCCCAAGAGGCACCGACAGCTCTGGTCGAATGTGCCTTGATCCCCGGCGGGGGAGGCACCTGAGTACTCTGGTAGGCGTCCGAAATGGTCGATCTAATCCAACGGGCTAAGGTCGGCTTAGAAGCAGGGAGGCCCTTGCGCCGACCTGTGGTTAGCACAAAAAGAGAGGTGCACCGCCTAAGCGCAGCGGTGCGAGACACATAGATCCGGAGAGCACGCACCAGATCCAGAGTATGCAGCGCTTTTTCAAAGCGATGAACAGGAGCCGGACAGAAGGAAGGTAGGGTAATGTCCTGGTTAAGGTAGAAAGGAGAGACCACCTTAGGAAGAAAGTTCGGAGTCGGACGGAGAACCACCTTGTCTTGATGAAAAACTAAAAAAGGTGACTCCGAAGAGAGTGCAGCCAAATCAGAGACTCTCCTGAGGGAAGTTATGGCCACCAGAAAGGCCACCTTCTGAGAAAGACGATACAAAGAAACCTCCCCAAGAGGCTCAAAAGGGGGTTTCTGCAAAACCGTGAGAAATAAGTTAAGGTCCCAGGGATCCAAGGGCCGCCGATAAGGCGGAATGATGTGAGACGCGCCTTGCATGAAGGTGCGGACCTGAGCCAGCCGAGCGAGACACCGCTGGAACAGAACTGACAGAACTGAGACTTGTCCCTTGAGAGAGTTGAGGGACAGTCTTAGCTGCAGACCGGACTGTAGAAAAGACAGAAGGGTCGGCAAGGAGAATGGCCAAGGAGGATGGTCGGTAGAGCGACACCAGGACAGGAAAATTTTCCAAGTCCTGTGATAGATCTTAGCGGAGGAAGACTTACGGGCCCGAGTCATAGTGGAGATGACTTCAGGAGGGATACCAGAAGCCGTCAATATCCAGGACTCAAGAGCCACGCCGTCAATTTGAGAGCCGCAGAATTCGGGCGGAAAAACGGACCTTGCGAGAGTAGGTCTGGACGGTCCGGGAGATGCCACGGCATCTCAGCGGACAGATGGAGCAGGTCTGGATACCAAGCTCGCCTGGGCCAGTCCGGTGCAATGAGGATGACTCGACGGCCCTCCATTCTGATCTTGCGCAGGACTCTGGGCAAGAGAGCTAGAGGGGGAAACACGTAGGACAGACGAAACTGGGACCAGTCTTGAACCAGAGCGTCCGCGGCGAAGGCCTGAGGATCGTGGGAGCGAGCCACGTAAACAGGAACTTTGTTGTTGTGACGGGATGCCATTAGGTCCACGTCCGGAGTGCCCCATTTGCGGCAGATTGACTGAAACACTGCCGGGTGCAGGGACCACTCGCCACCGTCCACGGTTTGACGGCTGAGATAATCTGCCTCCCAGTTTTCCACGCCTGGGATGTGGACTGCGGATATGGTGGACTTGGAGTCCTCTGCCCATTGAAGGATGCGTTGTACCTCCATCATTGCCAGGCGGCTGCGTGTCCCGCCTTGGTGATTGATGTAGGCAACCGCTGTCGCGTTGTCTGACTGGACTCGAATGTGCCTGCCCGCCAGCAGGTGGTGAAAAGCTAGGAGAGCTAGAAGCACGGCTCTGGTTTCCAGCACATTGATTGAAAGGGCTGACTCGGACGGAGTCCAAGTGCCCTGCGCTCTGTGGTGGAGACATACCGCTCCCTAGCCGGATAGACTGGCATCCGTGGTGAGAATCACCCAGGACGGGGCCAGGAAGGAGCGCCCTTGGGACAGGGAGAGGGGCCGAAGCCACCACTGAAGAGAGCTCCTGGTCCGTGACGACAGAGCCACTAACCTGTGTAAGGAGGAAGGCCGCTTGTCCCAACAGCGGAGAATGTCCAGCTGCAGGGGGCGCAGATGGAACTGGGCAAAGGGAACAGCCTCCATGGACGCCACCATTTGACCCAGCACCTGCATCAGACGCCTGAGGGTATAACGGCGGGGCCTCAGCAGAGAGCTGGAGTGACTGCTGTTTGACTAAGGGCAACTTCACAAGTGCCGGCAAAGTCTCGAACTGCATCCCTAGGTACGTGAGACTCTGGGTTGGAGTCAGAGTAGATTTGGGAAGATTGACAAGCCACCCGAATTGGGCTAGAGTGGCGAGAGTGAGGGAGACACTCCGCTGACAGTCTGCGCTGGATGAAGCCTTGACTAGAAGGTCGTCCAGGTAAGGAATCACTGCCAACCCCTGGAGGTGCAGAACCGCAATCACTGCTGCCATGACCTTGGTGAATACCCGAGGGGCCGTGGCTAACCCGAAGGGAAGAGCCACGAATTGGAAATGATCTTCTCCTATTGCAAAACGTAGCCAATGCTGGTGTGAAACTGCAATTGGAACATGCAGATAGGCATCTCTGATGTCGATGGATGCCAGGAAATCCCCTTGGGTCATTGAGGCAATGACTGATCGCAGAGACTCCATGCGAAAGTGCCGCACCTGAACATGCTTGTTGAGAAGCTTGAGATCCAGGATGGGCTGGAAGGTACCGTCCTTTTTGGGAACTAGGAAGAGATTTGAGTAGAAACCTCTGAACCGTTCCCGGGCGGGAACTGGTACAATTACTCCGTTGGCCTGCAAGGCTGCCACGGCCTGTGAGAAGGCGGCGGCCTTGGAGCAAGGGGGCGTTGAGAGAAAAAATCTGTTTGGCGGGCTGGAAGAGAATTCTATCCTGTAGCCGTGGGAGATGATATCTCTCACCCACTGATCGGAGACGTGTTGAAACCAAGCGTCGCCAAAGTGGGAGAGCCTGCCACCGACTAAGGACGTCGCCGGAGCGGGCAGAGAGTCACGAGGAGGCTGCCTTTGTGGCAGCACCTCCTGCGGTCTTCTATGGACGCGCTTTTGGGCGCCAGTTGGATTTCTGGTCCTTGGCTGAGTTAGCGGACGAGGCCGAGAGCTTAGAGGACGACCAGTTGGAGGAACGAAAGGAGCGAAACCTCGACTGACTCCTACCCTGGGCAGGTTTCTTGGTTTTGGTTTGTGGCATGGAAGTACTCTTCCCGCCAGTAGCTTCCTTAATAATTTCATCCAGCTGTTCTCCGAACAGCCGGGACCCAGCAAAAGGGACCCAGCAAGGTACTTCTTAGAAGAAGCATCTGCCTTCCACTCTCGAAGCCACAAGATCCTGCGGATAACGAGGGAATTAGCCGAAGCCACCGCAGTGCGGTGAGAAGCCTCCAGCATGGCAGACATGGCATAAGATGAAAAAGCTGAAGCTTGAGAAGTTAAGGCAACCATTTCGGGCATAGATTCCCTGGTGAGGGAATGCATCTCCTCTAGAGAAGCAGAGATGGCTTTGAGAGCCCACACTGCTGCAAAGAAGGGAATTTTGTTTACTTACCGTAAATTCCTTTTCTTCTAGCTCCAATTGGGAGACCCAGACAATTGGGTGTATAGCTACTGCCTCCGGAGGCCGCACAAAGTACTACACTTAAAAGTGTAAGGCCCCTCCCCTTCTGGCTATACACCCCCCCGTGGGAGCACGGGTCCCTCAGTTTTAGTGCAAAAGCAAGAAGGAGGAAAGCCAATAACTGTTTCAAAAACAATTCAATCCGATAAACAATATCGGAGAACGTAACTTATCAACATGAACAACATGTGCACCCGAAAAACAAATACCCTCAGAAAAAACAGGGCGGGTGCTGGGTCTCCCAATTGGAGCTAGAAGAAAAGGAATTTACGGTAAGTAAACAAAATTCCCTTCTTTTTCGCTCCTAATTGGGAGACCCAGACAATTGGGATGTCCAAAAGCAGTCCCTGGGTGGGTAAAAGAATACCTCGCGATCGGGCTGTCAGGCAGCCCTTTCTTACAGGTGGGCCACCGCCGCCTGCAGGACTTGTCTACCTAGGCTGGCATCCGCCGAAGCGTAGGTATGCACCTGATAATGCTTGGTGAAAGTGTGCAGACTCGACCAGGTAGCCGCCTGGCACACCTGCTGAGCCGTAGCCTGATGCCGTAATGCCCAGGACGCACCCACGGCTCTGGTAGAATGGGCCTTCAGTCCAGAAGGAGTCGGAAGCCCAGCAGAACGGTAGGCGTGAAGAATTGGTTCCTTGATCCACCGCGCAAGGGTGGATTTGGAAGCTTGCGACCCTTTATGCTGACCAGCGACCAGGATAAAGAGTGCATCCGAACGGCGCAGAGGCGCCGTGCGGGAAATGTAGATCCTGAGTGCTCTCACCAGGTCCAACAGATGCAAACCCTTTTCAAATTGGTGAACTGGATGCGGACACAAAGATGGTAAAGTGATATCCTGATTGAGATGAAAGGAAGATACCACCTTGGGAAGAAACTCTGGAATTGGACGCAGTACTACCTTGTCTTGGTGAAACACCAGGAAGGGAGATTTGCAAGATAACGCCGCCAGCTCTGACACTCTCCGAAGAGACGTGACCGCCACCAGAAAAGCCACTTTCTGTGAAAGCCGAGAAAAGGAAATATCCTTCATAGGCTCGAAAGGTGGCTTCTGGAGAGCAATTAGAACCTTGTTCAGATCCCAGGGTTCCAATGGCCGCTTGTAAGGGGGAACGATATGACAAACCCCTTGCAGGAACGTGCGTACCTTAGGAAGTCGCGCCAGGCGCTTCTGAAAGAATACGGATAGCGCAGAGACTTGTCCTTTAAGGGAGCTAAGCGACAAACCTTTTTCCAACCCAGACTGCAGGAAGGAAAGAAAAATAGGCAATGCAAATGGCCAGGGAGAAACTCCCTGAGCAGAGCACCAAGATAAGAATATCTTCCACGTTCTGTGGTAGATCTTGGCGGAGGATGGTTTCCTAGCCTGTCTCATGGTGGCAACAACATCATGAGATAAACCTGAGGTCCCTAGGATCCAGGACTCAATGGCCACACAGTCAGGTTCAGGGCCGCAGAATTCAGATGGAAAAACGGCCCTTGAGACAGCAAGTCTGGACGGCCTGGTAGCGCCCACGGTTGTCCTACCGTGAGATGCCACAGATCCGGGTACCACGACCTCCTTGGCCAGTCTGGAGCGACGAGAATGGCGCAACGGCAGTCGGACCTGATTTTGCGGAGCACTCTGGGCAACAATGCCAGAGGTGGGAACACATAAGGTAGTCGGAACTGCGACCAATCCTGAACTAAGGCGTCTGCCGCCAGAGCTCGGTGATCGTGAGACCGTGCCATGAAAACCGGGACCTTGTTGTTGTGCCGTGACGCCATCAGGTCGACGTCCGGCATCCCCCAGCGGCGACAGATCTCCTAAAACACGTCCGGGTGAAGGGACCATTCCCCTGCGTCCATGCCCTGGCGACTGAGAAAGTCTGCTTCCCAGTTTTCCACGCCTGGGATGTGAACTGCGGATATGGTGGATGCTGTGTTTTCCACCCACGTCAGAATCCGCCGGACTTCTAAAAACGCTGATGCTCTGGCGCAATCGGCACGTAAAGATAAGCATCTTTGATGTCTATTGATGCTAAGAAATCTCCTTGAGACATTGAGGCTATGACGGAGCGTAGAGATTCCATCCGGAACCTCCTGGTTTTTACGTGTTTGTTGAGCAACTTTAGATCCAGGACGGGCCGAAAGGACCCGTCCTTCATTGGCACCACAAACAGATTGGAGTAAAAACCGTGACCTTGTTCCTGAAGAGGAACGGAAGTCACCACTCCTTCCGCCTTTAGAGCGGCCACCGCCTGCAGCAGAGCATCGGCTCGGTCGGGCGGTGGGGAAGTTCTGAAGAAACGCGTTGGAGGACGAGAACTGAACTCTATCCTGTACCCGTGAGACAGAATGTCCCTCACCCAACGGTCTTTGACCTGTGACAGCCAAACGCCGCCAAAGCGGGAGAGCCTGCCACCGACCGAGGATGCGGAGAGAGGAGGCTGAAAGTCATGAGGAAGCCGTCTTGGTAACGGTTCTTCCTGCTGTCTTTTTTGGGCGTGACTGAGTCCGCCAAGAATCTGAGCCTCTCTGATCCTTTTGATTCCTTTTGGACGAGGAGAATTGGGACCTGCCTGAGCCTCGAAAGGACCGAAAACCAGACTGACCCCTCCTTTGTTGGGGCTTGTTTTGTCTGTGTTGAGGTAAGGATGAGTCCTTACCCTTGGAGTGTTTAATGATTTCATCCAAACGCTCCCCAAACAATCGGTCACGAGAAAAAGGCAAACTGGTTAAGCACTTCTTGGAAGCAGAATCTGCTTTCCATTCTCTCAACCACAGGGCTCTGCGCAAAACCACGGAGTTGGCTGACGCCACCGCCGTACGGCTCGTAGAGTCCAGGACAGCATTAATCGCGTAAGACGCGAATGCAGACATTTGAGAGGTCAATGGTGCCACCTGCGGGGCAGATGTACGTGTGACCGAGTCGACTTGTATAAGCCCAGCTGAAATAGCTTGGAGTGCCCATACGGCTGCAAAAGCTGGCGCCAACGACGCTCCAATAGCTTCATAGATGGATTTCAGCCAGAGCTCCATCTGCCTGTCAGTGGCATCTTTAAGTGCCGCTCCATCTTCTACTGCAACTAAGGATCTAGCTGCAAGCCTGGAGATTGGAGGGTCCACCTTGGGACACTGGGTCCAACCCTTGACCACGTCAGGGGGAAAAGGATAGCGTGTATCTTTAAGCCGTTTAGAAAACCGCTTCTCAGGAAAAGCGTGGTGTTTCTGTATTGCATCTCTAAAGTCAGAGTGGTCCAGAAAAGTGCTTAATTTACGCTTGGGATATCTGAAATGGAATTTCTCCTGCTGTGAAGCTGCCTCCTCCTCAGTAGGAGCTGGCGGAGAAATATCTAACATCCTATTGATGGACGCTATAAGATCATTCACTATGGCGTCACCATCCGGTGTATCCAGATTGAGAGCGGACCCAGGATCAGAATCTTGATCAGTTACATCCGCCTCATCACCCATAGATTCGTCCCGCTGGGATCCTGACCAGTGAGACGAAGTTGAGGGCCCCTCATAACGAGCCCGCTTAGGTTGTCTGGGACTGTCGTCCGAGTCAGAATCGTCACCCTGGGGTGCATGTGACACCCCCGGAGCTTGGAAGTGTTCCAGCTGAGGGGGACCAGGGGGCAATGATGCCACAGTGTCCATGGTCTGAGTTACTGGTCTAGACTGCAATGTTTCAAGAATCTTTGACATGGTCATAGACAATCTGTCAGCAAAAGCTGCAAACTCCGTTCCTGTCACCTGGACAGCATTCACAGGTGGTACACCCTGGGTCACGTCCCGCAGAGGCCCCGGCTGTGCAAGTTGCACAGGAGCCGAGCACTGCACACAATGGGGGTCAGTGGAACCTGCCGGTAGAGCAGCCCCACATGCGGTACAGGCAGCATATAATGTCTGTGCCTTGGCACCCTTGCGTTTTGCGGACGACATGCTGTTGCCTCCTTGTAATCTAGGAGGGGGTATAGCCGAGAATCACCAGCGACTGTACAGTACAAAGTATTTGCAAATGCAAAATACTCAGTATACAAACGGCACAAGTGGGGGTGAGCCCTTGAGGCTGCTTACCGCCCGCTGAACAGCGGGTATGAGGCCGTAGAATCCCGTGTCTGGGTCTCCCCGTCTCCCCTCTGCAGCTCAGCTTGCAGGCAGGAATGGCTGCCGGCGTCCTGTGAAGAGGGGCGGACCGTGGGCGTGCCACAAACAAAGAGCGGGAAACTGCGTCCTACTGTGCCTGGTGTGAGGGCTGGAGTATGTAAAAACGACTCCAGCCCTCAGCACTGATGCTCTGTACAGCGTCCCGCCCTCCTCCTGACTGGCAGGTGCGGAGGCGGGAACGAACGAACTAGGCCGCAAAAGCCGGGGACTGTAGTAATAAGCGCGGCCGTGATATATGCATGGCCAGCGCGGAAGTCCCCGGCGCACCACAAGTCCCAGCCGCGTCGCAGTCCCAGCGGCCGGCGCGACCGTTCTCCCTGAGTCTACCCACTCAGCTAAGCTGAAGTGAGGAAATGGCACAAGCGCAGCAGCGCTGTTGTCCCCGGCGCACTAACACACCCAGCAATGCTGCGGTGTGCGCGCGTATGCACGGGGACACAGAGTACCTTGACGGAGCAGGGCCATGTCCCTGACGATACTCAGCTCCATATCCAGCGGCTTCTCCAGGGGCTGCGGATGGAGCACGGTCTCAGTGCCTGGAGACCGGTAAAATCCCACTTCGCCCAGAGCCCTAATGGGGATGGGGAAGGAATCAGCATGTGGGCTCCAGCCTCCGTACCCGCAATGGGTACCTCAACCTTAACAAGCACCACCGACAGAAAGTGGGGTGAGAAGGGAGCATGCTGGGGACCCTAGTATGGGTCCTCTTTTCTTCCATCCGACATAGTCAGCAGCTGCTGCTGACTAAACAGTGGAGCTATGCGTGCGTGTCTGACCTCCTTCGCACAAAGCAAAAAACTGAGGGACCCGTGCTCCCACGGGGGGGTGTATAGCCAGAAGGGGAGGGGCCTTACACTTTTAAGTGTAGTACTTTGTGCGGCCTCCGGAGGCAGTAGCTATACACCCAATTGTCTGGGTCTCCCAATTAGGAGCGAAAAAGAAAGTCGGGGAAAACGCGGCCCCCGCCGCTTCATACACGGATTTGGCCAGAAGGTCAATCTGACGGTCAGTGGAATCCTTAAGGGAGGTGCCATCAGCCACCGACACAACGGTCCGGGCTGAGAGCCTAGACACCGGAGGGTCTACCGTTGGGGAATGAGTCCACTCCTTGACCACCTCAGGTGGAAAGGGAAAACGGTCATCAGAACCACGCTTTGGGAAGCGTTTGTCAGGACAGGCCCTGGGCTTGGTCACAGCAGCCTGAAAACTGTAGTGGTTAAAGAACACACTCTTTGCTCTCTTAGGCGAGGTAAACTGGTGTTTTTCTGCCAGAGAGGGTTGCTCCTCTGATACTGCCGGATTGAGATCCAGTACAGAATTAATGGAAGCAATCAAGTCACTAAGATCTGAGTCACCCTCGGACAGATCAATGGGGTACATGGAGTTAGCCTCCGAGCCCCCTGTAAAGGCATCCTCCTCATCCTGCGAGTCAGCTCTTGAATAAGAGCCGCGGGAGGAGGAGGCAGAGGAAACCCTGCGTCTCCTCTTAGGAGGACGGGGTCTGGGCCCTGATGATGAATCCTCTGTGAGCTCCGGTCCTAAGGGACCCTTAGCAGTAGAGGCACCCTGTGAAGGGGGCTGATGCATATTAATCAAAGTCCTGGACAGAAGTCCCATGGACTCAGCAAAAGACTGGGAGATAGACCTAGAAAAGGATTCTACCCAAGCCGGGGGTTCAGCCACAGGTGCAGGAGCAGCCTGAGAGACCACTGGGGGTGAGACTCCAGGCTGTGGCACCGCCAAGTTAGAGCAGACATCACAATGCGGATAGGTGCTCGGTTCAGGCAGCAGTAGCTTACATGCAGCGCATACAGTATAAAGCTTTGGAGCCTTGCTCCTCGTGTGAGACATGCTGCTGGAGTGGGGGCTCTGCAAGAGAATGAACCCCAGAGAGTATATACAGAGGTCCAGAACCAGAGACCGGTTGTGGCTTACCAGACCGCTGGAGCGGTGCTGTGTGCCCTCCAGATCCCGAAGCCCGGACCCCCAAGCACAGCACCTCAGCAGGGATGCAGAGTGCAGACCAGCGCCGAGTGAACTCTGTCTGAGAAAATGGCCGCCGGAGCGAAGAGAGGGGGCGGGACTTGGCTTGGAGAGCGGGATCTGGAGGGCCATAGAGACCTACAGGGGAGGAGACACGCACAGCAGTGGGGAGTGTCCCTCCCCTGTGCAGAACGGCCGCCGGGAGGAGCCGAGCTTGTTCCTCTGCATGAGTGACATGCGAGGGTAGTGAACAGAAACTAGGCCTCCGGCAAAGCCGGGGCCTAAATTTGAGCGGCGAGGCCGACGCGCAGGCACCATCGGCGCGGTTCTCGGGCGACAGCTAGAGAACCCGCCGGAAATGCCAATAAATACAGTAAGCACACTCTCCCCAAACAATAAAGCACAGGGACCCCCAATATATAAACGTCTCAGGTACTTAGCTGCTGAGACGCAGGGCCAGGTCCCTGGGGATGAGTGCTCCGGTCCAGCAGGGTCCTGAAGGGCTGCGGATGGAGACCGGTTTCCTGCCAGGCATGGAGACCGTGCTGGCTCCCACTTCAAGCCAGACCCAGGATGGATGGTGAAGGAGCACGGCATATAAGGCTCCAGCCTTGGAAATCAACCTTATAACAACGCCGACACAGTGGGGTGAGAAGGGACATGCCGGGGGTCCAGACGTTGACCCGCACTTCTTCAATCTCATTCCAAAAAGGAAAAAATCATATGAGAATGCATGTGTGGATGTATGCCTCCTGAACACAAAGCGATAAACTGGCTGGGTCTGCTCACCAGGGGGTGTATAAGCTCAGAGGGAGGAGCTACACTTTTAAGTGTAGTACTTTGTGTGTCCTCCGGAGGCAGAAGCTAAACACCCAAGGTCTGGGTCTCCCAAAGGAACGATAAAGAAAATGATACTGTTAAAAACGTCAGCTCGAGATACTAAAAACAGCCATCACTGAGCCATAGATTTAAAAAAATGAGAACGCTATGGGTCTCAGAAAATGGCGCAAAACATCCGTCACTTTTTTCGGACAAACTTCTGATTATTTTTTTAACCCCTTAGATTAAAGTAAACCTATTCATGTTTGGTGTCTACAAACTTGCAGTAACCTCAGGCATCTCAACAGCACATCACGTTTACCATATAGTGAACACAGTGAATAAAATGTCTCAAAAACAATAGAGCAATCACACTTTTTTTTGCAATTTCTCCACATTTGGAACTTTTTTGCCATTTTACAGTACACTGCATGGTAAAACTCACGGTTTCATTTAAAATTACAGCTCATTCTGCAAAAAATGAGCCCTCACATGACCATATTGACTGAAAAATAAAAAAGTTACGTCTGTCAGAAGAATGGCAAACCCCCCACAAATACCGGAAAGTGTAAAGTCGGCCGGTCGTGAAGGGGTTAACCTTTCCTCGCGCCTGCACATTACAGTACTTTGATCAGCAGGGCAGATGAATGCGCCTGCGCAGGACCGCAATGTCGGCTTGTGTGGATGACGTAGACACATCATCCACACCGGACTGGGAAGAAGGAGGCCGAAGATCGCAGCAGAGAGGATGCGTCAGACCTGAAAGAGGAGGCACCGCACTGGAGAGCTGCGATACCCATTGGACTGGACCCACCCTAGGTGAGTATTATAAAAGTACTTTTTCCGTTTTACAGAGCGGCCTAGGCTCTTATATACAGTATTTTGGAATGCTGTATATAAGAACTCAGTGGTATTGGACACAGCTTGTAGTCCCCAAATCTGGTGACAGATTCCCATTAAAAAATCGGAAGGAACACAAACTTACACAATAAATCACCAACATATTTGTGCTTCTAAGGGCGTGATTTATTACGCCCAGTATCCATGCCAGAAAATCTACATAGGAATGACCACAAGGGACTTAACCTCTTACAGACATTGGACGTACTGGGTACATCGTAGATAATGGCGGTGTAATCATCGTCGGCTGCTGCAGTAAACCGGCACCGATTTCCGCACATATATGCTGATCTGAACAGCAGACATGTGTAGCTTACAAGAAAGGGTGGATCCACGATTCACCCATGCCTTTTAATGCCTTAGACCGCGCTGTCAATTACTGACAGCGCAATGTAAATGGCCATGGCAGGGAAATTTCCTTTCCTCGACGCTATCGGAGTCCCCGTGACGCGATCACGGGAAGCCGATGGTTGCCATGGTAGCACAGGGTTATGTCATGACTCATGTCGCTATCATGACTCACATCCTGTTACAGCCGGCTGGTTGTAACAGGACAGCAGCATTTCAGCTGATCAGAGCTTTGCCGCTCTGATCAGCAGAAATGAACAAGCGATCAGACAGCTAATCCTTACCCCTAGGGGGACTATTAAAATAAAAAAAGTTTAAAAAAAGTTTTAAAGAATTAAAAAAACCAACTAAAAATTTAAATCACTCCCCATTCGCCCCACTAAAAATAAGAGGGTTAAAAAAATAATAAAAATACACTCATTTGGTATCACAGAGTTCAGAAATGCCCAGTCTATCAAAATCTAAAATGAAGTAATATGATCGGTAGACGGCGTAGCCGTAAAAACAAAATTCCAACCGGCAAAGTTAAGTTTTTTGGTCTTCGCAAATTTTGAGCAAGATGCAATACCAGGGAGTCAAAACGTAGCATCTGCGCAAAAATGGTTCAGCTAAAAATGCAAACAAATAAGCCATCAGTGAGCCCCATATCCTGAAAAATGAGAACACTACAAGTTGCAGAAAATGGCGCTGAAAGTGCTCCAATTTTTTGGACAAACCTTTTTTTAACCCCTTAGATAAAAGTAAACCTAAACATGTTTAGTATCAACGAACTCATACCAACCTGAAGTATCACACCCACCCATCAGTTTTACCATAAAGTGAACATGGTGAATAAAGTACCCCATAAACCATTGTCCAATCACACTTTTTTGTAATTTTTCCGCACGTGGAAATTTTTTGCTGTTTTCCAGTACCATATATGTTAAAACTCATGGTTTCACTTAAAAGACCAATACGTCCCGCAAAAAACAAGCCCTCTTATGGCAAGATTGACGGGAAAAATAAAAAAGTTACGACTCTCGGAAAAAGGGGAGCAAAAAACAAAAACGGAAAAATCGTCCAGGGGTTAGGGGGTTAAAGGTGTGAGTCCGTGAGCACATCAGGGACATTGAGAAGAAGGGAATTTTGTTTACTTACCGTAAATTCCTTTTCTTCTAGCTCCTATTGGGAGACCCAGACAATTGACAATTGGGTGTATAGCTTCTGCCTCCGGAGGCCACACAAAGTATTACACTTTAAAAAGTGTAACCCCTCCCCTCTGCCTATACACCCTCCCGTGGATCACGGGCTCCTCAGTTTTGGTGCAAAAGCAGGAAGGAGAAAACTTATAAATTGGTCTAGGGTAAATGCAATCCGAAGGATGTTCGGAGAACTGCAA